>NC_133386.1:85006559-85279742 GCF_047511655.1 Castor canadensis
GTATATGCTTGTGAGTGGGTATTTGTGTGTGGGTAGGTGTTTGAATCTCTTTTTGAGTGTGAGTGAGTATAAATGTTTGAGTGACGGAAAGGGGGTACATATGTGATATTGTATGTACCTGTTTGTGAGTGTGTATTTTTGTGTGTGTAGAGGTGTGAGTCTATTTTTGAGTAAGGGGGTATGAGTGTGTGAGTCGGAGTAAGAGTGGGGACATAGGTGTGACTGTATGTGCGTATATTTGTGAGTATGTATTTCTGTGTGTGTGTGTGGGTGTGTGAGTCTGTTTTTGAGTGTGAGTGAGTATGAATGTGTGAGTGAATGACGGGGTGCATATGTGTGATTGTATGGGCACATGTTTGTGAGTCCGTATTTCTGTGTGTGTGGGTGTGTAAGAGGGTGTATAAATGTGTGTTTCAGTGAATGCGAGAGAGCGTATTCCCGTGTGTGTTTGTGTTTCTGTGTGTGTGTGATTGCATGTGGTGTTGAGTGTGTGAGTGTGAGTGACAGAGTCAATGTGAGAATTTTGTTTTTGTGAGTTGGCTTGTGTGTCTGTGTGTGTTTGAATGTGTATGTGAGGGGTGAGTGTGTGTATTTGTGTGATGTGTCTTAGTGGGTTGGCATGTGTGTCTGAGTATGGATTCAAATGCTTTGGAGGGTGTTTGTGTGTGAGTGCGAGACAGAGTAAATGTGTAAACGTGTAGGTGTATGAGCGTGTGAGTTTTGAATGTGTGTGTAAGTGACTGTGCGGGAGTGTAAATGTGAGTGTGTGAGCGTCTGGAATTTTTTCTCTGTAGGTGTGCATGTGATTGCAAGGGAGTCATGTGTGGGTGAGTGTGAGTTTTGGGGTGTTGGTGGGTGGATGTGAGTGAATGTGTGACTGCATCTGTGTGTACATGTGTATTTGAACATGAATTTCTTTGTTCATGGGTGCGAGAGTTAGTGTGAATGAGTTAGTGTGTGACATTGTGTTTTGGTGTGGGGAGGTGTGTGAGAATGTGCAGGCGTTTGCAAGTGAGTGTGTCAGTGAGTTTGGGATTGAGTGTGCATTGGTGCTTGGGTGCGGGAGTGTGAATGATTGTGTGAGGTTGGTTATTGTGTGCATTGGTGTGAGTGTGTGCGTGTGTGTGTATGTGTGTGAGTGCATGCAGTGGGAGATATGTGGGTGAGTATGAGAGTCAGTGAATGAGTGCATTTGTATGTTACTGTGTTGGCTTGGGTGTATTCACATGTCTGCGTATGCACGTGTGTTTTTTAAGTGTGATTGTGTTTTTCTGTGAGTGTGTGAATGTGAGGGTAGGGGTGTGTGTGTTGTCTCCTGTGTGTGTTCGCATGTGTGTTAGTGTTTGTTTATATCTGTGTGTGTTTCTGTGTTTGTACGTGTCTGATTACATTTGAGTGTGAATTTGTAAATATGTGCCTGAATGAGCGTGTGCATCTATGTTTGTGATTGTGGACGTTTGGGTGTGTGTACGTGTACATATCTGAGTGTGTATGGCTGTGAGTGTTTGTGAATGAGTCAGTGTGTGTGTGTATGGGTGTGTACGTGTGTGTGTGTGAGATGGGAACGGGTGTGCGTTTGTGATGTGTGTCAGTGTGTTGCCTCGGGTTTGAGTATCGATTCAATATTGTGGGTGAGTTTGTGGGTGAGTGTGTGTGTGAGAGAGTGTGAATGTCTGCATGTGTATGTTCATGTGTGTAAGTGTGTGTGAGGGTGAGTGTGTGACTTGTGTGGTTATAAGTGTGTAAGGGTGTGTGTGACTGTGTGTTGGCATCTGTGTATGTGTGTTTGTGTTTTCATGTGTATATGCTTGTGAGTGTGTAATTTTGTGTGTGTATAGGTGCGAGTCCATTTTTGAGTACGTATGAATATGTGAGTGAGAGCGAGAGTAGGTACATATGTGTGATTGTATGTGCGTATAGTGTTGAGTGTGTATTTCTGTGTGTGTGTAGGTGTGTGAGCCTATTTTTGAGTGTGAGTGTTTGTGACTTACTGTGTAAGTGTGTATGTTGGTGTGTGAGTGCTTGTGTCCAAGGGTGTATGTATATGAATGTTTTTGTGTAAGGGTTTTTGTGTGGGCTGGTGTGTGATGTGTACAATATTGTGTTTTGCGTTATGTGTCTGTGTGTTGTGTTTGTGTTTGTACTCGTGCATTTGTGTGTACGTGTAGGTTCATATGTGTGTGAGGGTGAATGTGTGTGTGCTTTTGAGTGTGTGTATGGGTGTGTGCAGCTGTGTTGGCATCTGTGTATGTGTGTGTTTACGTTTGTATGTTGTGCATAGGCTTGTGAGTGCGTATTTGTGTGTGTAGGTGTTTGAGATTATTTTTGAGTGTGAGTGAGTATAAATGTGTGAGTGACTGAAAGGGGGTACATATGTGATATGGCATGTACATATGTTTGTGAGGTGAGTGTGTGACTTCTGTGTTTATAAGTGTGTAAAGGTGTGTGTGACTGTGGGCATCGGTGCATGTGTGTTTGTGTTTTCATGTGTATATGCCTGGGAGTGTATATTCTTGTGTGTGTGTATAGGTGTGAGTCTATCTTTGAGTGAGTATGACTGTGTGAGTCAGAGTTAGAGTGGGTAAATTGAGTGATTGTATGTGTGTATATTTGTGAGTGTGTATTTCTGTGTGTGTGTAGGTGTGTGAGTCTACTTTTGAGTGCGAGTGAGTACGAAGGTGTGAGTGAGTGACAGGTGTGCATAATGTGTGATTGTATGTGCGTATATATGTGAGTGTGTATTTCTGTACGTGTGTAATGTGTGACTGTGTGTTGGCATGTGTGCTTGTGTTTTTACGTGTATATGCTTGTGAGTGTGCCTTTTTGTGTGTGTATAGGTGTGAGTCAATTTTTAAGTAAGTGCGTATGACTGTGTGAGTGAGAGTGAGAGTGGGTACCTATGTGTGATTGTATGTGTGTATACTTGTGAGTGCATATTTCTGCGTGTGTGAGTGTGTAAGTGTGGGTGTTTGTATCTGAGTTTGAGGGAATGTGAGAGAGTGTGTCTGTGTTTGTGTGTGTACGTTTGATAGCATGTGTCGGTGAGTGTGTGTCAGTGACAGTCTGCGTGAGAGTTTTATTCGTGGGAGTTGGCTTCTGTGTTTCAGTACGTATTTCAATGTGTGTGAGTTATGTGTGGGTGTGTGTGACGGGTCTTAGTGGGTTGGCTTATGGGTCAGAGTATGAATTCAAGGGTGTGTGTGTGTTTGTGTGTGTGAGTGTGAAAGCATGTGAATGCGTTTGGTGTGAGGGTGGGTGTGTGAGTGTTGGTGTTCATGGGTTTGTATGGGTGTGCATGAGTGTGTGTTGTCATCTGTGCATGTGGGCATTTGTGTTTGTAGGTGTATATGCTTGTGAGTGGGTATTTGTGTGTGGGTAGGTGTTTGAATCTCTTTTTGAGTGTGAGTGAGTATAAATGTTTGAGTGACGGAAAGGGGGTACATATGTGATATTGTATGTACCTGTTTGTGAGTGTGTATTTTTGTGTGTGTAGAGGTGTGAGTCTATTTTTGAGTAAGGGGGTATGAGTGTGTGAGTCGGAGTAAGAGTGGGGACATAGGTGTGACTGTATGTGCGTATATTTGTGAGTATGTATTTCTGTGTGTGGGTGTGGGTGTGTGAGTCTGTTTTTGAGTGTGAGTGAGTATGAATGTGTGAGTGAATGACGGGGTGCATATGTGTGATTGTATGGGCACATGTTTGTGAGTCCGTATTTCTGTGTGTGTGGGTGTGTAAGAGGGTGCATAAATGTGTGTTTCAGTGAATGCGAGAGAGCGTATTCCCGTGTGTGTTTGTGTTTCTGTGTGTGTGTGATTGCATGTGGTGTTGAGTGTGTGAGTGTGAGTGACAGAGTCAATGTGAGAATTTTGTTTTTGTGAGTTGGCTTGTGTGTCTGTGTGTGTTTGAATGTGTATGTGAGGGGTGAGTGTGTGTATTTGTGTGATGTGTCTTAGTGGGTTGGCATGTGTGTCTGAGTATGGATTCAAATGCTTTGGAGGGTGTTTGTGTGTGAGTGCGAGACAGAGTAAATGTGTAAACGTGTAGGTGTATGAGCGTGTGAGTTTTGAATGTGTGTGTAAGTGACTGTGCGGGAGTGTAAATGTGAGTGTGCGAGCGTCTGGAATTTTTTCTCTGTAGGTGTGCATGTGATTGCAAGGGAGTCTTGTGTGGGTGAGTGTGAGTTTTGGGGTGTTGGTGGGTGTATGTGAGTGAATGTGTGACTGCATCTGTGTGTACATGTGTATTTGAACATGAATTTCTTTGTTCATGGGTGCGAGAGTTAGTGTGAATGAGTTAGTGTGTGACATTGTGTTTTGGTGTGGGGAGGTGTGTGAGAATGTGCAGGCGTTTGCAAGTGAGTGTGTCAGTGAGTTTGGGATTGAGTGTGCATTGGTACTTGGGTGCGGGAGTGTGAATGATTGTGTGAGGTTGGTTATTGTGTGCATTGGTGTGAGTGTGTGCGTGTGTGTGTATGTGTGTGAGTGCATGCAGTGGGAGATATGTGGGTGAGTATGAGAGTCAGTGAATGAGTGCATTTGTATGTTACTGTGTTGGCTTGGGTGTATTCACATGTCTGCGTATGCACGTGTGTTTTTTAAGTGTGATTGTGTTTTTCTGTGAGTGTGTGAATGTGAGGGTAGGGGTGTGTGTGTTGTCTCCTGTGTGTGTTCGCATGTGTGTTAGTGTTTGTTTATATCTGTGTGTGTTTCTGTGTTTGTACGTGTCTGATTACATTTGAGTGTGAATTTGTAAATATGTGCCTGAATGAGCGTGTGCATCTATGTTTGTGATTGTGGACGTTTGGGTGTGTGTATGTGTACATATCTGAGTGTGTATGGCTGTGAGTGTTTGTGAATGAGTCAGTGTGTGTGTGTATGGGTGTGTACGTGTGTGTGTGTGAGATGGGAACGGGTGTGCGTTTGTGATGTGTGTCAGTGTGTTGCCTCGGGTTTGAGTATCGATTCAATATTGTGGGTGAGTTTGTGGGTGAGTGTGTGTGTGAGAGAGTGTGAATGTCTGCATGTGTATGTTCATGTGTGTAAGTGTGTGTGAGGGTGAGTGTGTGACTTGTGTGGTTATAAGTGTGTAAGGGTGTGTGTGACTGTGTGTTGGCATCTGTGTATGTGTGTTTGTGTTTTCATGTGTATATGCTTGTGAGTGTGTAATTTTGTGTGTGTATAGGTGCGAGTCCATTTTTGAGTACGTATGAATATGTGAGTGAGAGCGAGAGTAGGTACATATGTGTGATTGTATGTGCGTATAGTGTTGAGTGTGTATTTCTGTGTGTGTGTAGGTGTGTGAGCCTATTTTTGAGTGTGTGTTTGTGACTTACTGTGTAAGTGTGTATGTTGGTGTGTGAGTGCTTGTGTCCAAGGGTGTATGTATATGACTGTTTTTGTGTAAGGGTTTTTGTGTGTGCTGGTGTGTGATGTGTACAATACTGTGTTTTGCGTTATGTGTCTGTGTGTTGTGTTTGTGTTTGTACTCGTGCATTTGTGTGTACGTGTAGGTTCATATGTGTGTGAGGGTGAATGTGTGTGTGCTTTTGAGTGTGTGTATGGGTGTGTGCAGGTGTGTTGGAATCTGTGTATGTGTGTGATTATGTTTGTATGTGCATAGGCTTGTGAGTGCGTATTTGTGTGTGTAGGTGTTTGAGATTATTTTTGAGTGTGAGTGAGTATAAATGTGTGAGTGACTGAAAGGGGGTACATATGTGATATGGCATGTACATATGTTTGTGAGGTGAGTGTGTGACTTCTGTGTTTATAAGTGTGTAAAGTGTGTGTGACTGTTGGCATCGGTGCATGTGTGTTTGTGTTTTCATGTGTATATGCCTGGGAGTGTATATTCTTGTGTGTGTATAGGTGTGAGTCTATCTTTGAGTGAGTGAGTATGACTGTGTGAGTCAGAGTTAGAGTGGGTAAATTGTGTGATTGTATGTGTGTATATTTGTGAGTGTGTATTTCTGTGTGTGTGTAGGTGTGTGAGTCTACTTTTGAGTGCGAGTGAGTACGAAGGTGTGAGTGAGTGACAGGTGTGCATAATGTGTGATTGTATGTGCGTATATATGTGAGTGTGTATTTCTGTACGTGTGTAATGTGTGACTGTGTGTTGGCATGTGTGCTTGTGTTTTGACGTGTATATGCTTGTGAGTGTGCCTTTTTGTGTGTGTATAGGTGTGAGTCAATTTTTAAGTAAGTGCGTATGACTGTGTGAGTGAGAGTGAGAGTGGGTACCTATGTGTGATTGTATGTGTGTATACTTGTGAGTGCATATTTCTGCGTGTGTGAGTGTGTAAGTGTGGGTGTTTGTATCTGAGTTTGAGGGAATGTGAGAGAGTGTGTCTGTGTTTGTGTGTGTACGTTTGATAGCATGTGTCGGTGAGTGTGTGTCAGTGACAGTCTGCGTGAGAGTTTTATTCGTGGGAGTTGGCTTCTGTGTTTCAGTACGTATTTCAATGTGTGTGAGTTATGTGTGGGTGTGTGTGACTGATGGGTCTTAGTGGGTTGGCTTATGGGTCAGAGTATGAATTCAAGGGTGTGTGTGTGTTTGTGTGTGTGAGTGTGAAAGCATGTGAATGCGTTTGGTGTGAGGGTGGGTGTGTGAGTGTTGGTGTTCATGGGTTTGTATGGGTGTGCATGAGTGTGTGTTGTCATCTGTGCATGTGGGCATTTGTGTTTGTAGGTGTATATGCTTGTGAGTGGGTATTTGTGTGTGTGTAGGTGTTTGAATCTCTTTTTGAGTGTGAGTGAGTATAAATGTTTGAGTGACGGAAAGGGGGTACATATGTGATATTGTATGTACCTGTTTGTGAGTGTGTATTTTTGTGTGTGTAGAGGTGTGAGTCTATTTTTGAGTAAGGGGGTATGAGTGTGTGAGTCGGAGTAAGAGTGGGGACATAGGTGTGACTGTATGTGCGTATATTTGTGAGTATGTATTTCTGTGTGTGTGTGTGGGTGTGTGAGTCTGTTTTTGAGTGTGAGTGAGTATGAATGTGTGAGTGAATGACGGGGTGCATATGTGTGATTGTATGGGCACATGTTTGTGAGTCTGTATTTCTGTGTGTGTGGGTGTGTAAGAGGGTGTATAAATGTGTGTTTCAGTGAATGCGAGAGAGCGTATTCCCGTGTGTGTTTGTGTTTCTGTGTGTGTGTGA
The DNA here is from genome assembly GCF_047511655.1 of Castor canadensis. Classification (NCBI taxonomy): domain Eukaryota; kingdom Metazoa; phylum Chordata; class Mammalia; order Rodentia; family Castoridae; genus Castor; species Castor canadensis. The sequence continues at coordinate 85,013,716 of NC_133386.1, forward strand.
TTGCATGTGGTGTTGAGTGTGTGAGTGTGAGTGACAGAGTCAATGTGAGAATTTTGTTTTTGTGAGTTGGCTTGTGTGTCTGTGTGTGTTTGAATGTGTATGTGAGGGGTGAGTGTGTGTATTTGTGTGATGTGTCTTAGTGGGTTGGCATGTGTGTCTGAGTATGGATTCAAATGCTTTGGAGGGTGTTTGTGTGTGAGTGCGAGACAGAGTAAATGTGTAAACGTGTAGGTGTATGAGCGTGTGAGTTTTGAATGTGTGTGTAAGTGACTGTGCGGGAGTGTAAATGTGAGTGTGTGAGCGTCTGGAATTTTTTCTCTGTAGGTGTGCATGTGATTGCAAGGGAGTCATGTGTGGGTGAGTGTGAGTTTTGGGGTGTTGGTGGGTGGATGTGAGTGAATGTGTGACTGCATCTGTGTGTACATGTGTATTTGAACATGAATTTCTTTGTTCATGGGTGCGAGAGTTAGTGTGAATGAGTTAGTGTGTGACATTGTGTTTTGGTGTGGGGAGGTGTGTGAGAATGTGCAGGCGTTTGCAAGTGAGTGTGTCAGTGAGTTTGGGATTGAGTGTGCATTGGTGCTTGGGTGCGGGAGTGTGAATGATTGTGTGAGGTTGGTTATTGTGTGCATTGGTGTGAGTGTGTGCGTGTGTGTGTATGTGTGTGAGTGCATGCAGTGGGAGATATGTGGGTGAGTATGAGAGTCAGTGAATGAGTGCATTTGTATGTTACTGTGTTGGCTTGGGTGTATTCACATGTCTGCGTATGCACGTGTGTTTTTTAAGTGTGATTGTGTTTTTCTGTGAGTGTGTGAATGTGAGGGTAGGGGTGTGTGTGTTGTCTCCTGTGTGTGTTCGCATGTGTGTTAGTGTTTGTTTATATCTGTGTGTGTTTCTGTGTTTGTACGTGTCTGATTACATTTGAGTGTGAATTTGTAAATATGTGCCTGAATGAGCGTGTGCATCTATGTTTGTGATTGTGGACGTTTGGGTGTGTGTACGTGTACATATCTGAGTGTGTATGGCTGTGAGTGTTTGTGAATGAGTCAGTGTGTGTGTGTATGGGTGTGTACGTGTGTGTGTGTGAGATGGGAACGGGTGTGCGTTTGTGATGTGTGTCAGTGTGTTGCCTCGGGTTTGAGTATCGATTCAATATTGTGGGTGAGTTTGTGGGTGAGTGTGTGTGTGAGAGAGTGTGAATGTCTGCATGTGTATGTTCATGTGTGTAAGTGTGTGTGAGGGTGAGTGTGTGACTTGTGTGGTTATAAGTGTGTAAGGGTGTGTGTGACTGTGTGTTGGCATCTGTGTATGTGTGTTTGTGTTTTCATGTGTATATGCTTGTGAGTGTGTAATTTTGTGTGTGTATAGGTGCGAGTCCATTTTTGAGTACGTATGAATATGTGAGTGAGAGCGAGAGTAGGTACATATGTGTGATTGTATGTGCGTATAGTGTTGAGTGTGTATTTCTGTGTGTGTGTAGGTGTGTGAGCCTATTTTTGAGTGTGAGTGTTTGTGACTTACTGTGTAAGTGTGTATGTTGGTGTGTGAGTGCTTGTGTCCAAGGGTGTATGTATATGAATGTTTTTGTGTAAGGGTTTTTGTGTGGGCTGGTGTGTGATGTGTACAATATTGTGTTTTGCGTTATGTGTCTGTGTGTTGTGTTTGTGTTTGTACTCGTGCATTTGTGTGTACGTGTAGGTTCATATGTGTGTGAGGGTGAATGTGTGTGTGCTTTTGAGTGTGTGTATGGGTGTGTGCAGCTGTGTTGGCATCTGTGTATGTGTGTGTTTACGTTTGTATGTTGTGCATAGGCTTGTGAGTGCGTATTTGTGTGTGTAGGTGTTTGAGATTATTTTTGAGTGTGAGTGAGTATAAATGTGTGAGTGACTGAAAGGGGGTACATATGTGATATGGCATGTACATATGTTTGTGAGGTGAGTGTGTGACTTCTGTGTTTATAAGTGTGTAAAGGTGTGTGTGACTGTGGGCATCGGTGCATGTGTGTTTGTGTTTTCATGTGTATATGCCTGGGAGTGTATATTCTTGTGTGTGTGTATAGGTGTGAGTCTATCTTTGAGTGAGTATGACTGTGTGAGTCAGAGTTAGAGTGGGTAAATTGAGTGATTGTATGTGTGTATATTTGTGAGTGTGTATTTCTGTGTGTGTGTAGGTGTGTGAGTCTACTTTTGAGTGCGAGTGAGTACGAAGGTGTGAGTGAGTGACAGGTGTGCATAATGTGTGATTGTATGTGCGTATATATGTGAGTGTGTATTTCTGTACGTGTGTAATGTGTGACTGTGTGTTGGCATGTGTGCTTGTGTTTTTACGTGTATATGCTTGTGAGTGTGCCTTTTTGTGTGTGTATAGGTGTGAGTCAATTTTTAAGTAAGTGCGTATGACTGTGTGAGTGAGAGTGAGAGTGGGTACCTATGTGTGATTGTATGTGTGTATACTTGTGAGTGCATATTTCTGCGTGTGTGAGTGTGTAAGTGTGGGTGTTTGTATCTGAGTTTGAGGGAATGTGAGAGAGTGTGTCTGTGTTTGTGTGTGTACGTTTGATAGCATGTGTCGGTGAGTGTGTGTCAGTGACAGTCTGCGTGAGAGTTTTATTCGTGGGAGTTGGCTTCTGTGTTTCAGTACGTATTTCAATGTGTGTGAGTTATGTGTGGGTGTGTGTGACGGGTCTTAGTGGGTTGGCTTATGGGTCAGAGTATGAATTCAAGGGTGTGTGTGTGTTTGTGTGTGTGAGTGTGAAAGCATGTGAATGCGTTTGGTGTGAGGGTGGGTGTGTGAGTGTTGGTGTTCATGGGTTTGTATGGGTGTGCATGAGTGTGTGTTGTCATCTGTGCATGTGGGCATTTGTGTTTGTAGGTGTATATGCTTGTGAGTGGGTATTTGTGTGTGGGTAGGTGTTTGAATCTCTTTTTGAGTGTGAGTGAGTATAAATGTTTGAGTGACGGAAAGGGGGTACATATGTGATATTGTATGTACCTGTTTGTGAGTGTGTATTTTTGTGTGTGTAGAGGTGTGAGTCTATTTTTGAGTAAGTGGGTATGAGTGTGTGAGTCGGAGTAAGAGTGGGGACATAGGTGTGACTGTATGTGCGTATATTTGTGAGTATGTATTTCTGTGTGTGGGTGTGGGTGTGTGAGTCTGTTTTTGAGTGTGAGTGAGTATGAATGTGTGAGTGAATGACGGGGTACATAGGTGTGATTGTACGGGCCTATGTTTGTGAGTCCGTATTTCTGTGTGTGTGGGTGTGTAAGAGGGTGCATAAATGTGTGTTTCAGTGAATGCGAGAGAGCGTATTCCCGTGTGTGTTTGTGTTTCTGTGTGTGTGTGATTGCATGTGGTGTTGAGTGTGTGAGTGTGAGTGACAGAGTCAATGTGAGAATTTTGTTTTTGTGAGTTGGCTTGTGTGTTTGTGTGTGTTTGAAAGTGTATGTGAGCGGTGAGTGTGTGTATTTGTGTGATGTGTCTTAGTGGGTTGGCATGTGTGTCTGAGTATGGATTCAAATGCTTTGGAGGGTGTTTGTGTGTGAGTGCGAGACAGAGTAAATGTGTAAACGTGTAGGTGTATGAGCGTGTGAGTTTTGAATGTGTGTGTAAGTGACTGTGCGGGAGTGTAAATGTGAGTGTGCGAGCGTCTGGAATTTTTTCTCTGTAGGTGTGCATGTGATTGCAAGGGAGTCTTGTGTGGGTGAGTGTGAGTTTTGGGGTGTTGGTGGGTGTATGTGAGTGAATGTGTGACTGCATCTGTGTGTACATGTGTATTTGAACATGAATTTCTTTGTTCATGGGTGCGAGAGTTAGTGTGAATGAGTTAGTGTGTGACATTGTGTTTTGGTGTGGGGAGGTGTGTGAGAATGTGCAGGCGTTTGCAAGTGAGTGTGTCAGTGAGTTTGGGATTGAGTGTGCATTGGTACTTGGGTGCGGGAGTGTGAATGATTGTGTGAGGTTGGTTATTGTGTGCATTGGTGTGAGTGTGTGCGTGTGTGTGTATGTGTGTGAGTGCATGCAGTGGGAGATATGTGGGTGAGTATGAGAGTCAGTGAATGAGTGCATTTGTATGTTACTGTGTTGGCTTGGGTGTATTCACATGTCTGCGTATGCACGTGTGTTTTTTAAGTGTGATTGTGTTTTTCTGTGAGTGTGTGAATGTGAGGGTAGGGGTGTGTGTGTTGTCTCCTGTGTGTGTTCGCATGTGTGTTAGTGTTTGTTTATATCTGTGTGTGTTTCTGTGTTTGTACGTGTCTGATTACATTTGAGTGTGAATTTGTAAATATGTGCCTGAATGAGCGTGTGCATCTATGTTTGTGATTGTGGACGTTTGGGTGTGTGTATGTGTACATATCTGAGTGTGTATGGCTGTGAGTGTTTGTGAATGAGTCAGTGTGTGTGTGTATGGGTGTGTACGTGTGTGTGTGTGAGATGGGAACGGGTGTGCGTTTGTGATGTGTGTCAGTGTGTTGCCTCGGGTTTGAGTATCGATTCAATATTGTGGGTGAGTTTGTGGGTGAGTGTGTGTGTGAGAGAGTGTGAATGTCTGCATGTGTATGTTCATGTGTGTAAGTGTGTGTGAGGGTGAGTGTGTGACTTGTGTGGTTATAAGTGTGTAAGGGTGTGTGTGACTGTGTGTTGGCATCTGTGTATGTGTGTTTGTGTTTTCATGTGTATATGCTTGTGAGTGTGTAATTTTGTGTGTGTATAGGTGCGAGTCCATTTTTGAGTACGTATGAATATGTGAGTGAGAGCGAGAGTAGGTACATATGTGTGATTGTATGTGCGTATAGTGTTGAGTGTGTATTTCTGTGTGTGTGTAGGTGTGTGAGCCTATTTTTGAGTGTGTGTTTGTGACTTACTGTGTAAGTGTGTATGTTGGTGTGTGAGTGCTTGTGTCCAAGGGTGTATGTATATGACTGTTTTTGTGTAAGGGTTTTTGTGTGTGCTGGTGTGTGATGTGTACAATACTGTGTTTTGCGTTATGTGTCTGTGTGTTGTGTTTGTGTTTGTACTCGTGCATTTGTGTGTACGTGTAGGTTCATATGTGTGTGAGGGTGAATGTGTGTGTGCTTTTGAGTGTGTGTATGGGTGTGTGCAGGTGTGTTGGAATCTGTGTATGTGTGTGATTATGTTTGTATGTGCATAGGCTTGTGAGTGCGTATTTGTGTGTGTAGGTGTTTGAGATTATTTTTGAGTGTGAGTGAGTATAAATGTGTGAGTGACTGAAAGGGGGTACATATGTGATATGGCATGTACATATGTTTGTGAGGTGAGTGTGTGACTTCTGTGTTTATAAGTGTGTAAAGTGTGTGTGACTGTTGGCATCGGTGCATGTGTGTTTGTGTTTTCATGTGTATATGCCTGGGAGTGTATATTCTTGTGTGTGTATAGGTGTGAGTCTATCTTTGAGTGAGTGAGTATGACTGTGTGAGTCAGAGTTAGAGTGGGTAAATTGTGTGATTGTATGTGTGTATATTTGTGAGTGTGTATTTCTGTGTGTGTGTAGGTGTGTGAGTCTACTTTTGAGTGCGAGTGAGTACGAAGGTGTGAGTGAGTGACAGGTGTGCATAATGTGTGATTGTATGTGCGTATATATGTGAGTGTGTATTTCTGTACGTGTGTAATGTGTGACTGTGTGTTGGCATGTGTGCTTGTGTTTTGACGTGTATATGCTTGTGAGTGTGCCTTTTTGTGTGTGTATAGGTGTGAGTCAATTTTTAAGTAAGTGCGTATGACTGTGTGAGTGAGAGTGAGAGTGGGTACCTATGTGTGATTGTATGTGTGTATACTTGTGAGTGCATATTTCTGCGTGTGTGAGTGTGTAAGTGTGGGTGTTTGTATCTGAGTTTGAGGGAATGTGAGAGAGTGTGTCTGTGTTTGTGTGTGTACGTTTGATAGCATGTGTCGGTGAGTGTGTGTCAGTGACAGTCTGCGTGAGAGTTTTATTCGTGGGAGTTGGCTTCTGTGTTTCAGTACGTATTTCAATGTGTGTGAGTTATGTGTGGGTGTGTGTGACTGATGGGTCTTAGTGGGTTGGCTTATGGGTCAGAGTATGAATTCAAGGGTGTGTGTGTGTTTGTGTGTGTGAGTGTGAAAGCATGTGAATGCGTTTGGTGTGAGGGTGGGTGTGTGAGTGTTGGTGTTCATGGGTTTGTATGGGTGTGCATGAGTGTGTGTTGTCATCTGTGCATGTGGGCATTTGTGTTTGTAGGTGTATATGCTTGTGAGTGGGTATTTGTGTGTGGGTAGGTGTTTGAATCTCTTTTTGAGTGTGAGTGAGTATAAATGTTTGAGTGACGGAAAGGGGGTACATATGTGATATTGTATGTACCTGTTTGTGAGTGTGTATTTTTGTGTGTGTAGAGGTGTGAGTCTATTTTTGAGTAAGGGGGTATGAGTGTGTGAGTCGGAGTAAGAGTGGGGACATAGGTGTGACTGTATGTGCGTATATTTGTGAGTATGTATTTCTGTGTGTGGGTGTGGGTGTGTGAGTCTGTTTTTGAGTGTGAGTGAGTATGAATGTGTGAGTGAATGACGGGGTGCATATGTGTGATTGTATGGGCACATGTTTGTGAGTCTGTATTTCTGTGTGTGTGGGTGTGTAAGAGGGTGTATAAATGTGTGTTTCAGTGAATGCGAGAGAGCGTATTCCCGTGTGTGTTTGTGTTTCTGTGTGTGTGTGATTGCATGTGGTGTTGAGTGTGTGAGTGTGAGTGACAGAGTCAATGTGAGAATTTTGTTTTTGTGAGTTGGCTTGTGTGTCTGTGTGTGTTTGAATGTGTATGTGAGGGGTGAGTGTGTGTATTTGTGTGATGTGTCTTAGTGGGTTGGCATGTGTGTCTGAGTATGGATTCAAATGCTTTGGAGGGTGTTTGTGTGTGAGTGCGAGACAGAGTAAATGTGTAAACGTGTAGGTGTATGAGCGTGTGAGTTTTGAATGTGTGTGTAAGTGACTGTGCGGGAGTGTAAATGTGAGTGTGCGAGCGTCTGGAATTTTTTTCTCTGTAGGTGTGCATGTGATTGCAAGGGAGTCATGTGTGGGTGAGTGTGAGTGTGAGTTTTGGGGTGTTGGTGGGTGGATGTGAGTGAATGTGTGACTGCATCTGTGTGTACATGTGTATTTGAACATGAATTTCTTTGTTCATGGGTGCGAGAGTTAGTGTGAATGAGTTAGTGTGTGACATTGTGTTTTGGTGTGGGGAGGTGTGTGAGAATGTGCAGGCGTTTGCAAGTGAGTGTGTCAGTGAGTTTGGGATTGAGTGGGCGTTGGTGCTTGGGTGCGGGAGTGTGAATGATTGTGTGAGGTTGGTTCTTGTGTGCGTTGGTGTGAGTGTGTGCGTGTGTGTGTGTATGTGTGTGAGTGCATGCAGTGGGAGATATGTGGGTGAGTATGAGAGTCAGTGAATGAGTGCATTTGTATGTTACTGTGTTGGCTTGGGTGTATTCACATGTCTGCGTATGCACGTGTGTTTTTTAAGTGTGATTGTGTTTTTCTGTGAGTGTGTGAATGTGAGGGTAGGGGTGTGTGTGTTGTCTCCTGTGTGTGTTCACATGTGTGTTAGTGTTTGTTTATATCTGTGTGTGTTTCTGTGTTTGTACGTGTCTGATTACATTTGAGTGTGAATTTGTAAATATGTGCATGAATGAGCGTGTGCATCTATGTTTGTGATTGTGGACGTTTGGGTGTGTGTACGTGTACATATCTGAGTGTGTATGGCAGTGAGTGTTTGTGAATGAGTCAGTGTGTGTGTGTATGGGTGTGTACGTGTGTGTGTGTGAGATGGGAACGGGTGTGCGTTTGTGATGTGTGTCAGTGTGTTGCCTCGGGTTTGAGTATCGATTCAATATTGTGGGTGAGTTTGTGCTTGAGTGTGTGTGTGAGAGAGTGTGAATGTCTGCATGTGTATGTTCATATGTGTGTAAGTGTGTGTGAGGGTGAGTGTGTGACTTGTGTGGTTATAAGTGTGTAAGGGTGTGTGTGACTGTGGGTTGGCATCTGTGTATGTGTGTTTGTGTTTTCATGTGTATATGCTTGTGAGTGTGTAATTTTGTGTGTGTATAGGTGCGAGTCCATTTTTGAGTACGTATGAATATGTGAGTGAGAGCGAGAGTAGGTACATATGTGTGATTGTATGTGCGTATAGTGTTGAGTGTGTATTTCTGTGTGTGTGTAGGTGTGTGAGCCTATTTTTGAGTGTGTGTTTGTGACTTACTGTGTAAGTGTGTATGTTGGTGTGTGAGTGCTTGTGTCCAAGGGTGTATGTATATGAATGTTTTTGTGTAAGGGTTTTTGTGTGTACTGGTGTGTGATGTGTACAATACTGTGTCTTGCGTTATGTGTCTGTGTGTTGTGTTTGTGTTTGTACTCGTGCATTTGTGTGTACGTGTAGGTTCATATGTGTGTGAGGGTGAATGTGTGTGTGCTTTTGAGTGTGTGTATGGGTGTGTGCAGGTGTGTTGGCATCTGTGTATGTGTGTGATTATGTTTGTATGTGCATAGGCTTGTGAGTGCGTATTTGTGTGTGTAGGTGTTTGAGATTATTTTTGAGTGTGAGTGAGTATAAATGTGTGAGTGACTGAAAGGGGGTACATATGTGATATGGCATGTACATATGTTTGTGAGGTGAGTGTGTGACTTCTGTGTTTATAAGTGTGTAAAGTGTGTGTGACTGTTGGCATCGGTGCATGTGTGTTTGTGTTTTCATGTGTATATGCCTGGGAGTGTATATTCTTGTGTGTGTATAGGTGTGAGTCTATCTTTGAGTGAGTGAGTATGACTGTGTGAGTCAGAGTTAGAGTGGGTAAATTGTGTGATTGTATGTGTGTATATTTGTGAGTGTGTATTTCTGTGTGTGTGTAGGTGTGTGAGTCTACTTTTGAGTGTGAGTGAGTACGAAGGTGTGAGTGAGTGACAGGTGTGCATAATGTGTGATTGTATGTGCGTATATATGTGAGTGTGTATTTCTGTACGTGTGTAATGTGTGACTGTGTGTTGGCATGTGTGCTTGTGTTTTTACGTGTATATGCTTGTGAGTGTGCCTTTTTGTGTGTGTATAGGTGTGAGTCAATTTTTAAGTAAGTGCGTATGACTGTGTGAGTGAGAGTGAGAGTGGGTACCTATGTGTGATTGTATGTGTGTATACTTGTGAGTGCATATTTCTGCGTGTGTGAGTGTGTAAGTGTGGGTGTTTGTATCTGAGTTTGAGGGAATGTGAGAGAGTGTGTCTGTGTTTGTGTGTGTACGTTTGATAGCATGTGTCGGTGAGTGTGTGTCAGTGACAGTCTGCGTGAGAGTTTTATTCGTGGGAGTTGGCTTCTGTGTTTCAGTACGTATTTCAATGTGTGTGAGTTATGTGTGGGTGTGTGTGACTGATGGGTCTTAGTGGGTTGGCTTATGGGTCAGAGTATGAATTCAAGGGTGTGTGTGTGTGAGTGTGAAAGCATGTGAATGCGTTTGGTGTGAGGGTGGGTGTGTGAGTGTTGGTGTTCATGGGTTTGTATGGGTGTGCATGAGTGTGTGTTGTCATCTGTGCATGTGGGCATTTGTGTTTGTAGGTGTATATGCTTGTGAGTGGGTATTTGTGTGTGGGTAGGTGTTTGAATCTCTTTTTGAGTGTGAGTGAGTATAAATGTTTGAGTGACGGAAAGGGGGTACATATGTGATATTGTATGTACCTGTTTGTGAGTGTGTATTTTTGTGTGTGTAGAGGTGTGAGTCTATTTTTGAGTAAGGGGGTATGAGTGTGTGAGTCGGAGTAAGAGTGGGGACATAGGTGTGACTGTATGTGCGTATATTTGTGAGTATGTATTTCTGTGTGTGTGTGTGGGTGTGTGAGTCTGTTTTTGAGTGTGAGTGAGTATGAATGTGTGAGTGAATGACGGGGTGCATATGTGTGATTGTATGGGCACATGTTTGTGAGTCCGTATTTCTGTGTGTGTGGGTGTGTAAGAGGGTGTATAAATGTGTGTTTCAGTGAATGCGAGAGAGCGTATTCCCGTGTGTGTTTGTGTTTCTGTGTGTGTGTGATTGCATGTGGTGTTGAGTGTGTGAGTGTGAGTGACAGAGTCAATGTGAGAATTTTGTTTTTGTGAGTTGGCTTGTGTGTCTGTGTGTGTTTGAATGTGTATGTGAGGGGTGAGTGTGTGTATTTGTGTGATGTGTCTTAGTGGGTTGGCATGTGTGTCTGAGTATGGATTCAAATGCTTTGGAGGGTGTTTGTGTGTGAGTGCCAGACAGAGTAAATGTGTAAACGTGTAGGTGTATGAGCGTGTGAGTTTTGAATGTGTGTGTAAGTGACTGTGCGGGAGTGTAAATGTGAGTGTGTGAGCGTCTGGAATTTTTTCTCTGTAGGTGTGCATGTGATTGCAAGGGAGTCATGTGTGGGTGAGTGTGAGTTTTGGGGTGTTGGTGGGTGGATGTGAGTGAATGTGTGACTGCATCTGTGTGTACATGTGTATTTGAACATGAATTTCTTTGTTCATGGGTGCGAGAGTTAGTGTGAATGAGTTAGTGTGTGACATTGTGTTTTGGTGTGGGGAGGTGTGTGAGAATGTGCAGGCGTTTGCAAGTGAGTGTGTCAGTGAGTTTGGGATTGAGTGTGCATTGGTGCTTGGGTGCGGGAGTGTGAATGATTGTGTGAGGTTGGTTATTGTGTGCATTGGTGTGAGTGTGTGCGTGTGTGTGTATGTGTGTGAGTGCATGCAGTGGGAGATATGTGGGTGAGTATGAGAGTCAGTGAATGAGTGCATTTGTATGTTACTGTGTTGGCTTGGGTGTATTCACATGTCTGCGTATGCACGTGTGTTTTTTAAGTGTGATTGTGTTTTTCTGTGAGTGTGTGAATGTGAGGGTAGGGGTGTGTGTGTTGTCTCCTGTGTGTGTTCGCATGTGTGTTAGTGTTTGTTTATATCTGTGTGTGTTTCTGTGTTTGTACGTGTCTGATTACATTTGAGTGTGAATTTGTAAATATGTGCCTGAATGAGCGTGTGCATCTATGTTTGTGATTGTGGACGTTTGGGTGTGTGTACGTGTACATATCTGAGTGTGTATGGCTGTGAGTGTTTGTGAATGAGTCAGTGTGTGTGTGTATGGGTGTGTACGTGTGTGTGTGTGAGATGGGAACGGGTGTGCGTTTGTGATGTGTGTCAGTGTGTTGCCTCGGGTTTGAGTATCGATTCAATATTGTGGGTGAGTTTGTGGGTGAGTGTGTGTGTGAGAGAGTGTGAATGTCTGCATGTGTATGTTCATGTGTGTAAGTGTGTGTGAGGGTGAGTGTGTGACTTGTGTGGTTATAAGTGTGTAAGGGTGTGTGTGACTGTGTGTTGGCATCTGTGTATGTGTGTTTGTGTTTTCATGTGTATATGCTTGTGAGTGTGTAATTTTGTGTGTGTATAGGTGCGAGTCCATTTTTGAGTACGTATGAATATGTGAGTGAGAGCGAGAGTAGGTACATATGTGTGATTGTATGTGCGTATAGTGTTGAGTGTGTATTTCTGTGTGTGTGTAGGTGTGTGAGCCTATTTTTGAGTGTGAGTGTTTGTGACTTACTGTGTAAGTGTGTATGTTGGTGTGTGAGTGCTTGTGTCCAAGGGTGTATGTATATGAATGTTTTTGTGTAAGGGTTTTTGTGTGGGCTGGTGTGTGATGTGTACAATATTGTGTTTTGCGTTATGTGTCTGTGTGTTGTGTTTGTGTTTGTACTCGTGCATTTGTGTGTACGTGTAGGTTCATATGTGTGTGAGGGTGAATGTGTGTGTGCTTTTGAGTGTGTGTATGGGTGTGTGCAGCTGTGTTGGCATCTGTGTATGTGTGTGTTTACGTTTGTATGTTGTGCATAGGCTTGTGAGTGCGTATTTGTGTGTGTAGGTGTTTGAGATTATTTTTGAGTGTGAGTGAGTATAAATGTGTGAGTGACTGAAAGGGGGTACATATGTGATATGGCATGTACATATGTTTGTGAGGTGAGTGTGTGACTTCTGTGTTTATAAGTGTGTAAAGGTGTGTGTGACTGTGGGCATCGGTGCATGTGTGTTTGTGTTTTCATGTGTATATGCCTGGGAGTGTATATTCTTGTGTGTGTGTATAGGTGTGAGTCTATCTTTGAGTGAGTATGACTGTGTGAGTCAGAGTTAGAGTGGGTAAATTGAGTGATTGTATGTGTGTATATTTGTGAGTGTGTATTTCTGTGTGTGTGTAGGTGTGTGAGTCTACTTTTGAGTGCGAGTGAGTACGAAGGTGTGAGTGAGTGACAGGTGTGCATAATGTGTGATTGTATGTGCGTATATATGTGAGTGTGTATTTCTGTACGTGTGTAATGTGTGACTGTGTGTTGGCATGTGTGCTTGTGTTTTTACGTGTATATGCTTGTGAGTGTGCCTTTTTGTGTGTGTATAGGTGTGAGTCAATTTTTAAGTAAGTGCGTATGACTGTGTGAGTGAGAGTGAGAGTGGGTACCTATGTGTGATTGTATGTGTGTATACTTGTGAGTGCATATTTCTGCGTGTGTGAGTGTGTAAGTGTGGGTGTTTGTATCTGAGTTTGAGGGAATGTGAGAGAGTGTGTCTGTGTTTGTGTGTGTACGTTTGATAGCATGTGTCGGTGAGTGTGTGTCAGTGACAGTCTGCGTGAGAGTTTTATTCGTGGGAGTTGGCTTCTGTGTTTCAGTACGTATTTCAATGTGTGTGAGTTATGTGTGGGTGTGTGTGACGGGTCTTAGTGGGTTGGCTTATGGGTCAGAGTATGAATTCAAGGGTGTGTGTGTGTTTGTGTGTGTGAGTGTGAAAGCATGTGAATGCGTTTGGTGTGAGGGTGGGTGTGTGAGTGTTGGTGTTCATGGGTTTGTATGGGTGTGCATGAGTGTGTGTTGTCATCTGTGCATGTGGGCATTTGTGTTTGTAGGTGTATATGCTTGTGAGTGGGTATTTGTGTGTGGGTAGGTGTTTGAATCTCTTTTTGAGTGTGAGTGAGTATAAATGTTTGAGTGACGGAAAGGGGGTACATATGTGATATTGTATGTACCTGTTTGTGAGTGTGTATTTTTGTGTGTGTAGAGGTGTGAGTCTATTTTTGAGTAAGGGGGTATGAGTGTGTGAGTCGGAGTAAGAGTGGGGACATAGGTGTGACTGTATGTGCGTATATTTGTGAGTATGTATTTCTGTGTGTGGGTGTGGGTGTGTGAGTCTGTTTTTGAGTGTGAGTGAGTATGAATGTGTGAGTGAATGACGGGGTGCATAGGTGTGATTGTATGGGCACATGTTTGTGAGTCCGTATTTCTGTGTGTGTGGGTGTGTAAGAGGGTGTATAAATGTGTGTTTCAGTGAATGCGAGAGAGCGTATTCCCGTGTGTGTTTGTGTTTCTGTGTGTGTGTGATTGCATGTGGTGTTGAGTGTGTGAGTGTGAGTGACAGAGTCAATGTGAGAATTTTGTTTTTGTGAGTTGGCTTGTGTGTCTGTGTGTGTTTGAATGTGTATGTGAGGGGTGAGTGTGTGTATTTGTGTGATGTGTCTTAGTGGGTTGGCATGTGTGTCTGAGTATGGATTCAAATGCTTTGGAGGGTGTTTGTGTGTGAGTGCGAGACAGAGTAAATGTGTAAACGTGTAGGTGTATGAGCGTGTGAGTTTTGAATGTGTGTGTAAGTGACTGTGCGGGAGTGTAAATGTGAGTGTGCGAGCGTCTGGAATTTTTTCTCTGTAGGTGTGCATGTGATTGCAAGGGAGTCTTGTGTGGGTGAGTGTGAGTTTTGGGGTGTTGGTGGGTGTATGTGAGTGAATGTGTGACTGCATCTGTGTGTACATGTGTATTTGAACATGAATTTCTTTGTTCATGGGTGCGAGAGTTAGTGTGAATGAGTTAGTGTGTGACATTGTGTTTTGGTGTGGGGAGGTGTGTGAGAATGTGCAGGCGTTTGCAAGTGAGTGTGTCAGTGAGTTTGGGATTGAGTGTGCATTGGTACTTGGGTGCGGGAGTGTGAATGATTGTGTGAGGTTGGTTATTGTGTGCATTGGTGTGAGTGTGTGCGTGTGTGTGTATGTGTGTGAGTGCATGCAGTGGGAGATATGTGGGTGAGTATGAGAGTCAGTGAATGAGTGCATTTGTATGTTACTGTGTTGGCTTGGGTGTATTCACATGTCTGCGTATGCACGTGTGTTTTTTAAGTGTGATTGTGTTTTTCTGTGAGTGTGTGAATGTGAGGGTAGGGGTGTGTGTGTTGTCTCCTGTGTGTGTTCGCATGTGTGTTAGTGTTTGTTTATATCTGTGTGTGTTTCTGTGTTTGTACGTGTCTGATTACATTTGAGTGTGAATTTGTAAATATGTGCCTGAATGAGCGTGTGCATCTATGTTTGTGATTGTGGACGTTTGGGTGTGTGTATGTGTACATATCTGAGTGTGTATGGCTGTGAGTGTTTGTGAATGAGTCAGTGTGTGTGTGTATGGGTGTGTACGTGTGTGTGTGTGAGATGGGAACGGGTGTGCGTTTGTGATGTGTGTCAGTGTGTTGCCTCGGGTTTGAGTATCGATTCAATATTGTGGGTGAGTTTGTGGGTGAGTGTGTGTGTGAGAGAGTGTGAATGTCTGCATGTGTATGTTCATGTGTGTAAGTGTGTGTGAGGGTGAGTGTGTGACTTGTGTGGTTATAAGTGTGTAAGGGTGTGTGTGACTGTGTGTTGGCATCTGTGTATGTGTGTTTGTGTTTTCATGTGTATATGCTTGTGAGTGTGTAATTTTGTGTGTGTATAGGTGCGAGTCCATTTTTGAGTACGTATGAATATGTGAGTGAGAGCGAGAGTAGGTACATATGTGTGATTGTATGTGCGTATAGTGTTGAGTGTGTATTTCTGTGTGTGTGTAGGTGTGTGAGCCTATTTTTGAGTGTGTGTTTGTGACTTACTGTGTAAGTGTGTATGTTGGTGTGTGAGTGCTTGTGTCCAAGGGTGTATGTATATGACTGTTTTTGTGTAAGGGTTTTTGTGTGTGCTGGTGTGTGATGTGTACAATACTGTGTTTTGCGTTATGTGTCTGTGTGTTGTGTTTGTGTTTGTACTCGTGCATTTGTGTGTACGTGTAGGTTCATATGTGTGTGAGGGTGAATGTGTGTGTGCTTTTGAGTGTGTGTATGGTTGTGTGCAGGTGTGTTGGAATCTGTGTATGTGTGTGATTATGTTTGTATGTGCATAGGCTTGTGAGTGCGTATTTGTGTGTGTAGGTGTTTGAGATTATTTTTGAGTGTGAGTGAGTATAAATGTGTGAGTGACTGAAAGGGGGTACATATGTGATATGGCATGTACATATGTTTGTGAGGTGAGTGTGTGACTTCTGTGTTTATAAGTGTGTAAAGTGTGTGTGACTGTTGGCATCGGTGCATGTGTGTTTGTGTTTTCATGTGTATATGCCTGGGAGTGTATA
Organism: Castor canadensis; assembly: GCF_047511655.1. NCBI lineage: Eukaryota > Metazoa > Chordata > Mammalia > Rodentia > Castoridae > Castor > Castor canadensis. The sequence continues at coordinate 85,029,123 of NC_133386.1, forward strand.
TTCTTGTGTGTGTATAGGTGTGAGTCTATCTTTGAGTGAGTGAGTATGACTGTGTGAGTCAGAGTTAGAGTGGGTAAATTGTGTGATTGTATGTGTGTATATTTGTGAGTGTGTATTTCTGTGTGTGTGTAGGTGTGTGAGTCTACTTTTGAGTGCGAGTGAGTACGAAGGTGTGAGTGAGTGACAGGTGTGCATAATGTGTGATTGTATGTGCGTATATATGTGAGTGTGTATTTCTGTACGTGTGTAATGTGTGACTGTGTGTTGGCATGTGTGCTTGTGTTTTGACGTGTATATGCTTGTGAGTGTGCCTTTTTGTGTGTGTATAGGTGTGAGTCAATTTTTAAGTAAGTGCGTATGACTGTGTGAGTGAGAGTGAGAGTGGGTACCTATGTGTGATTGTATGTGTGTATACTTGTGAGTGCATATTTCTGCGTGTGTGAGTGTGTAAGTGTGGGTGTTTGTATCTGAGTTTGAGGGAATGTGAGAGAGTGTGTCTGTGTTTGTGTGTGTACGTTTGATAGCATGTGTCGGTGAGTGTGTGTCAGTGACAGTCTGCGTGAGAGTTTTATTCGTGGGAGTTGGCTTCTGTGTTTCAGTACGTATTTCAATGTGTGTGAGTTATGTGTGGGTGTGTGTGACTGATGGGTCTTAGTGGGTTGGCTTATGGGTCAGAGTATGAATTCAAGGGTGTGTGTGTGTTTGTGTGTGTGAGTGTGAAAGCATGTGAATGCGTTTGGTGTGAGGGTGGGTGTGTGAGTGTTGGTGTTCATGGGTTTGTATGGGTGTGCATGAGTGTGTGTTGTCATCTGTGCATGTGGGCATTTGTGTTTGTAGGTGTATATGCTTGTGAGTGGGTATTTGTGTGTGGGTAGGTGTTTGAATCTCTTTTTGAGTGTGAGTGAGTATAAATGTTTGAGTGACGGAAAGGGGGTACATATGTGATATTGTATGTACCTGTTTGTGAGTGTGTATTTTTGTGTGTGTAGAGGTGTGAGTCTATTTTTGAGTAAGGGGGTATGAGTGTGTGAGTCGGAGTAAGAGTGGGGACATAGGTGTGACTGTATGTGCGTATATTTGTGAGTATGTATTTCTGTGTGTGGGTGTGGGTGTGTGAGTCTGTTTTTGAGTGTGAGTGAGTATGAATGTGTGAGTGAATGACGGGGTGCATATGTGTGATTGTATGGGCACATGTTTGTGAGTCTGTATTTCTGTGTGTGTGGGTGTGTAAGAGGGTGTATAAATGTGTGTTTCAGTGAATGCGAGAGAGCGTATTCCCGTGTGTGTTTGTGTTTCTGTGTGTGTGTGATTGCATGTGGTGTTGAGTGTGTGAGTGTGAGTGACAGAGTCAATGTGAGAATTTTGTTTTTGTGAGTTGGCTTGTGTGTCTGTGTGTGTTTGAATGTGTATGTGAGGGGTGAGTGTGTGTATTTGTGTGATGTGTCTTAGTGGGTTGGCATGTGTGTCTGAGTATGGATTCAAATGCTTTGGAGGGTGTTTGTGTGTGAGTGCGAGACAGAGTAAATGTGTAAACGTGTAGGTGTATGAGCGTGTGAGTTTTGAATGTGTGTGTAAGTGACTGTGCGGGAGTGTAAATGTGAGTGTGCGAGCGTCTGGAATTTTTTTCTCTGTAGGTGTGCATGTGATTGCAAGGGAGTCATGTGTGGGTGAGTGTGAGTGTGAGTTTTGGGGTGTTGGTGGGTGGATGTGAGTGAATGTGTGACTGCATCTGTGTGTACATGTGTATTTGAACATGAATTTCTTTGTTCATGGGTGCGAGAGTTAGTGTGAATGAGTTAGTGTGTGACATTGTGTTTTGGTGTGGGGAGTTGTGTGAGAATGTGCAGGCGTTTGCAAGTGAGTGTGTCAGTGAGTTTGGGATTGAGTGGGCGTTGGTGCTTGGGTGCGGGAGTGTGAATGATTGTGTGAGGTTGGTTCTTGTGTGCGTTGGTGTGAGTGTGTGCGTGTGTGTGTGTATGTGTGTGAGTGCATGCAGTGGGAGATATGTGGGTGAGTATGAGAGTCAGTGAATGAGTGCATTTGTATGTTACTGTGTTGGCTTGGGTGTATTCACATGTCTGCGTATGCACGTGTGTTTTTTAAGTGTGATTGTGTTTTTCTGTGAGTGTGTGAATGTGAGGGTAGGGGTGTGTGTGTTGTCTCCTGTGTGTGTTCACATGTGTGTTAGTGTTTGTTTATATCTGTGTGTGTTTCTGTGTTTGTACGTGTCTGATTACATTTGAGTGTGAATTTGTAAATATGTGCATGAATGAGCGTGTGCATCTATGTTTGTGATTGTGGACGTTTGGGTGTGTGTACGTGTACATATCTGAGTGTGTATGGCTGTGAGTGTTTGTGAATGAGTCAGTGTGTGTGTGTATGGGTGTGTACGTGTGTGTGTGTGAGATGGGAACGGGTGTGCGTTTGTGATGTGTGTCAGTGTGTTGCCTCGGGTTTGAGTATCGATTCAATATTGTGGGTGATTTTGTGGGTGAGTGTGTGTGTGAGAGAGTGTGAATGTCTGCATGTGTATGTTCATATGTGTGTAAGTGTGTGTGAGGGTGAGTGTGTGACTTGTGTGGTTATAAGTGTGTAAGGGTGTGTGTGACTGTGTGTTGGCATCTGTGTATGTGTGTTTGTGTTTTCATGTGTATATGCTTGTGAGTGTGTAATTTTGTGTGTGTATAGGTGCGAGTCCATTTTTGAGTACGTATGAATATGTGAGTGAGAGCGAGAGTAGGTACATATGTGTGATTGTATGTGCGTATAGTGTTGAGTGTGTATTTCTGTGTGTGTGTAGGTGTGTGAGCCTATTTTTGAGTGTGTGTTTGTGACTTACTGTGTAAGTGTGTATGTTGGTGTGTGAGTGCTTGTGTCCAAGGGTGTATGTATATGAATGTTTTTGTGTAAGGGTTTTTGTGTGTGCTGGTGTGTGATGTGTACAATACTGTGTTTTGCGTTATGTGTCTGTGTGTTGTGTTTGTGTTTGTACTCGTGCATTTGTGTGTACGTGTAGGTTCATATGTGTGTGAGGGTGAATGTGTGTGTGCTTTTGAGTGTGTGTATGGGTGTGTGCAGGTGTGTTGGAATCTGTGTATGTGTGTGATTATGTTTGTATGTGCATAGGCTTGTGAGTGCGTATTTGTGTGTGTAGGTGTTTGAGATTATTTTTGAGTGTGAGTGAGTATAAATGTGTGAGTGACTGAAAGGGGGTACATATGTGATATGGCATGTACATATGTTTGTGAGGTGAGTGTGTGACTTCTGTGTTTATAAGAGTGTAAAGTGTGTGTGACTGTTGGCATCGGTGCATGTGTGTTTGTGTTTTCATGTGTATATGCCTGGGAGTGTATATTCTTGTGTGTGTATAGGTGTGAGTCTATCTTTGAGTGAGTGAGTATGACTGTGTGAGTCAGAGTTAGAGTGGGTAAATTGTGTGATTGTATGTGTGTATATTTGTGAGTGTGTATTTCTGTGTGTGTGTAGGTGTGTGAGTCTACTTTTGAGTGCGAGTGAGTACGAAGGTGTGAGTGAGTGACAGGTGTGCATAATGTGTGATTGTATGTGCGTATATATGTGAGTGTGTATTTCCGTACGTGTGTAATGTGTGACTGTGTGTTGGCATGTGTGCTTGTGTTTTTACGTGTATATGCTTGTGAGTGTGCCTTTTTGTGTGTGTATAGGTGTGAGTCAATTTTTAAGTAAGTGCGTATGACTGTGTGAGTGAGAGTGAGAGTGGGTACCTATGTGTGATTGTATGTGTGTATACTTGTGAGTGCATATTTCTGCGTGTGTGAGTGTGTAAGTGTGGGTGTTTGTATCTGAGTTTGAGGGAATGTGAGAGAGTGTGTCTGTGTTTGTGTGTGTACGTTTGATAGCATGTGTCGGTGAGTGTGTGTCAGTGACAGTCTGCGTGAGAGTTTTATTCGTGGGAGTTGGCTTCTGTGTTTCAGTACGTATTTCAATGTGTGTGAGTTATGTGTGGGTGTGTGTGACTGATGGGTCTTAGTGGGTTGGCTTATGGGTCAGAGTATGAATTCAAGGGTGTGTGTGTGTTTGTGTGTGTGAGTGTGAAAGCATGTGAATGCGTTTGGTGTGAGGGTGGGTGTGTGAGTGTTGGTGTTCATGGGTTTGTATGGGTGTGCATGAGTGTGTGTTGTCATCTGTGCATGTGGGCATTTGTGTTTGTAGGTGTATATGCTTGTGAGTGGGTATTTGTGTGTGGGTAGGTGTTTGAATCTCTTTTTGAGTGTGAGTGAGTATAAATGTTTGAGTGACGGAAAGGGGGTACATATGTGATATTGTATGTACCTGTTTGTGAGTGTGTATTTTTGTGTGTGTAGAGGTGTGAGTCTATTTTTGAGTAAGGGGGTATGAGTGTGTGAGTCGGAGTAAGAGTGGGGACATAGGTGTGACTGTATGTGCGTATATTTGTGAGTATGTATTTCTGTGTGTGGGTGTGGGTGTGTGAGTGTTTTTGAGTGTGAGTGAGTATGAATGTGTGAGTGAATGACGGGGTGCATATGTGTGATTGTATGGGCACATGTTTGTGAGTCTGTATTTCTGTGTGTGTGGGTGTGTAAGAGGGTGTATAAATGTGTGTTTCAGTGAATGCGAGAGAGCGTATTCCCGTGTGTGTTTGTGTTTCTGTGTGTGTGTGATTGCATGTGGTGTTGAGTGTGTGAGTGTGAGTGACAGAGTCAATGTGAGAATTTTGTTTTTGTGAGTTGGCTTGTGTGTCTGTGTGTGTTTGAATGTGTATGTGAGGGGTGAGTGTGTGTATTTGTGTGATGTGTCTTAGTGGGTTGGCATGTGTGTCTGAGTATGGATTCAAATGCTTTGGAGGGTGTTTGTGTGTGAGTGCGAGACAGAGTAAATGTGTAAACGTGTAGGTGTATGAGCGTGTGAGTTTTGAATGTGTGTGTAAGTGACTGTGCGGGAGTGTAAATGTGAGTGTGCGAGCGTCTGTAATTTTTTTCTCTGTAGGTGTGCATGTGATTGCAAGGGAGTCATGTGTGGGTGAGTGTGAGTGTGAGTTTTGGGGTGTTGGTGGGTGTATGTGAGTGAATGTGTGACTGCATCTGTGTGTACATGTGTATTTGAACATGAATTTCTTTGTTCATGGGTGCGAGAGTTAGTGTGAATGAGTTAGTGTGTGACATTGTGTTTTGGTGTGGGGAGGTGTGTGAGAATGTGCAGGCGTTTGCAAGTGAGTGTGTCAGTGAGTTTGGGATTGAGTGGGCGTTGGTGCTTGGGTGCGGGAGTGTGAATGATTGTGTGAGGTTGGTTCTTGTGTGCGTTGGTGTGAGTGTGTGCGTGTGTGTGTGTATGTGTGTGAGTGCATGCAGTGGGAGATATGTGGGTGAGTATGAGAGTCAGTGAATGAGTGCATTTGTATGTTACTGTGTTGGCTTGGGTGTATTCACATGTCTGCGTATGCACGTGTGTTTTTTAAGTGTGATTGTGTTTTTCTGTGAGTGTGTGAATGTGAGGGTAGGGGTGTGTGTGTTGTCTCCTGTGTGTGTTCGCATGTGTGTTAGTGTTTGTTTATATCTGTGTGTGTTTCTGTGTTTGTACGTGTCTGATTACATTTGAGTGTGAATTTGTAAATATGTGCCTGAATGAGCGTGTGCATCTATGTTTGTGATTGTGGACGTTTGGGTGTGTGTACGTGTACATATCTGAGTGTGTATGGCTGTGAGTGTTTGTGAATGAGTCAGTGTGTGTGTGTATGGGTGTGTACGTGTGTGTGTGTGAGATGGGAACGGGTGTGCGTTTGTGATGTGTGTCAGTGTGTTGCCTCGGGTTTGAGTATCGATTCAATATTGTGGGTGAGTTTGTGGGTGAGTGTGTGTGTGAGAGAGTGTGAATGTCTGCATGTGTATGTTCATGTGTGTAAGTGTGTGTGAGGGTGAGTGTGTGACTTGTGTGGTTATAAGTGTGTAAGGGTGTGTGTGACTGTGTGTTGGCATCTGTGTATGTGTGTTTGTGTTTTCATGTGTATATGCTTGTGAGTGTGTAATTTTGTGTGTGTATAGGTGCGAGTCCATTTTTGAGTACGTATGAATATGTGAGTGAGAGCGAGAGTAGGTACATATGTGTGATTGTATGTGCGTATAGTGTTGAGTGTGTATTTCTGTGTGTGTGTAGGTGTGTGAGCCTATTTTTGAGTGTGAGTGTTTGTGACTTACTGTGTAAGTGTGTATGTTGGTGTGTGAGTGCTTGTGTCCAAGGGTGTATGTATATGAATGTTTTTGTGTAAGGGTTTTTGTGTGGGCTGGTGTGTGATGTGTACAATATTGTGTTTTGCGTTATGTGTCTGTGTGTTGTGTTTGTGTTTGTACTCGTGCATTTGTGTGTACGTGTAGGTTCATATGTGTGTGAGGGTGAATGTGTGTGTGCTTTTGAGTGTGTGTATGGGTGTGTGCAGCTGTGTTGGCATCTGTGTATGTGTGTGTTTACGTTTGTATGTTGTGCATAGGCTTGTGAGTGCGTATTTGTGTGTGTAGGTGTTTGAGATTATTTTTGAGTGTGAGTGAGTATAAATGTGTGAGTGACTGAAAGGGGGTACATATGTGATATGGCATGTACATATGTTTGTGAGGTGAGTGTGTGACTTCTGTGTTTATAAGTGTGTAAAGGTGTGTGTGACTGTGGGCATCGGTGCATGTGTGTTTGTGTTTTCATGTGTATATGCCTGGGAGTGTATATTCTTGTGTGTGTGTATAGGTGTGAGTCTATCTTTGAGTGAGTATGACTGTGTGAGTCAGAGTTAGAGTGGGTAAATTGAGTGATTGTATGTGTGTATATTTGTGAGTGTGTATTTCTGTGTGTGTGTAGGTGTGTGAGTCTACTTTTGAGTGCGAGTGAGTACGAAGGTGTGAGTGAGTGACAGGTGTGCATAATGTGTGATTGTATGTGCGTATATATGTGAGTGTGTATTTCCGTACGTGTGTAATGTGTGACTGTGTGTTGGCATGTGTGCTTGTGTTTTTACGTGTATATGCTTGTGAGTGTGCCTTTTTGTGTGTGTATAGGTGTGAGTCAATTTTTAAGTAAGTGCGTATGACTGTGTGAGTGAGAGTGAGAGTGGGTACCTATGTGTGATTGTATGTGTGTATACTTGTGAGTGCATATTTCTGCGTGTGTGAGTGTGTAAGTGTGGGTGTTTGTATCTGAGTTTGAGGGAATGTGAGAGAGTGTGTCTGTGTTTGTGTGTGTACGTTTGATAGCATGTGTCGGTGAGTGTGTGTCAGTGACAGTCTGCGTGAGAGTTTTATTCGTGGGAGTTGGCTTCTGTGTTTCAGTACGTATTTCAATGTGTGTGAGTTATGTGTGGGTGTGTGTGACTGATGGGTCTTAGTGGGTTGGCTTATGGGTCAGAGTATGAATTCAAGGGTGTGTGTGTGTTTGTGTGTGTGAGTGTGAAAGCATGTGAATGCGTTTGGTGTGAGGGTGGGTGTGTGAGTGTTGGTGTTCATGGGTTTGTATGGGTGTGCATGAGTGTGTGTTGTCATCTGTGCATGTGGGCATTTGTGTTTGTAGGTGTATATGCTTGTGAGTGGGTATTTGTGTGTGGGTAGGTGTTTGAATCTCTTTTTGAGTGTGAGTGAGTATAAATGTTTGAGTGACGGAAAGGGGGTACATATGTGATATTGTATGTACCTGTTTGTGAGTGTGTATTTTTGTGTGTGTAGAGGTGTGAGTCTATTTTTGAGTAAGGGGGTATGAGTGTGTGAGTCGGAGTAAGAGTGGGGACATAGGTGTGACTGTATGTGCGTATATTTGTGAGTATGTATTTCTGTGTGTGGGTGTGGGTGTGTGAGTCTGTTTTTGAGTGTGAGTGAGTATGAATGTGTGAGTGAATGACGGGGTACATAGGTGTGATTGTACGGGCCTATGTTTGTGAGTTCGTATTTCTGTGTGTGTGGGTGTGTAAGAGGGTGCATAAATGTGTGTTTCAGTGAATGCGAGAGAGCGTATTCCCGTGTGTGTTTGTGTTTCTGTGTGTGTGTGATTGCATGTGGTGTTGAGTGTGTGAGTGTGAGTGACAGAGTCAATGTGAGAATTTTGTTTTTGTGAGTTGGCTTGTGTGTTTGTGTGTGTTTGAAAGTGTATGTGAGCGGTGAGTGTGTGTATTTGTGTGATGTGTCTTAGTGGGTTGGCATGTGTGTCTGAGTATGGATTCAAATGCTTTGGAGGGTGTTTGTGTGTGAGTGCGAGACAGAGTAAATGTGTAAACGTGTAGGTGTATGAGCGTGTGAGTTTTGAATGTGTGTGTAAGTGACTGTGCGGGAGTGTAAATGTGAGTGTGCGAGCGTCTGGAATTTTTTCTCTGTAGGTGTGCATGTGATTGCAAGGGAGTCTTGTGTGGGTGAGTGTGAGTTTTGGGGTGTTGGTGGGTGTATGTGAGTGAATGTGTGACTGCATCTGTGTGTACATGTGTATTTGAACATGAATTTCTTTGTTCATGGGTGCGAGAGTTAGTGTGAATGAGTTAGTGTGTGACATTGTGTTTTGGTGTGGGGAGGTGTGTGAGAATGTGCAGGCGTTTGCAAGTGAGTGTGTCAGTGAGTTTGGGATTGAGTGTGCATTGGTACTTGGGTGCGGGAGTGTGAATGATTGTGTGAGGTTGGTTATTGTGTGCATTGGTGTGAGTGTGTGCGTGTGTGTGTATGTGTGTGAGTGCATGCAGTGGGAGATATGTGGGTGAGTATGAGAGTCAGTGAATGAGTGCATTTGTATGTTACTGTGTTGGCTTGGGTGTATTCACATGTCTGCGTATGCACGTGTGTTTTTTAAGTGTGATTGTGTTTTTCTGTGAGTGTGTGAATGTGAGGGTAGGGGTGTGTGTGTTGTCTCCTGTGTGTGTTCGCATGTGTGTTAGTGTTTGTTTATATCTGTGTGTGTTTCTGTGTTTGTACGTGTCTGATTACATTTGAGTGTGAATTTGTAAATATGTGCCTGAATGAGCGTGTGCATCTATGTTTGTGATTGTGGACGTTTGGGTGTGTGTACGTGTACATATCTGAGTGTGTATGGCTGTGAGTGTTTGTGAATGAGTCAGTGTGTGTGTGTATGGGTGTGTACGTGTGTGTGTGTGAGATGGGAACGGGTGTGCGTTTGTGATGTGTGTCAGTGTGTTGCCTCGGGTTTGAGTATCGATTCAATATTGTGGGTGAGTTTGTGGGTGAGTGTGTGTGTGAGAGAGTGTGAATGTCTGCATGTGTATGTTCATGTGTGTAAGTGTGTGTGAGGGTGAGTGTGTGACTTGTGTGGTTATAAGTGTGTAAGGGTGTGTGTGACTGTGTGTTGGCATCTGTGTATGTGTGTTTGTGTTTTCATGTGTATATGCTTGTGAGTATGTAATTTTGTGTGTGTATAGGTGCGAGTCCATTTTTGAGTACGTATGAATATGTGAGTGAGAGCGAGAATAGGTACATATGTGTGATTGTATGTGCGTATAGTGTTGAGTGTGTATTTCTGTGTGTGTGTAGGTGTGTGAGCCTATTTTTGAGTGTGAGTGTTTGTGACTTACTGTGTAAGTGTGTATGTTGGTGTGTGAGTGCTTGTGTCCAAGGGTGTATGTATATGAATGTTTTTGTGTAAGGGTTTTTGTGTGTGCTGGTGTGTGATGTGTACAATACTGTGTTTTGCGTTATGTGTCTGTGTGTTGTGTTTGTGTTTGTACTCGTGCATTTGTGTGTACGTGTAGGTTCATATGTGTGTGAGGGTGAATGTGTGTGTGCTTTTGAGTGTGTGTATGGGTGTGTGCAGGTGTGTTGGCATCTGTGTATGTGTGTGATTATGTTTGTATGTGCATAGGCTTGTGAGTGCGTATTTGTGTGTGTAGGTGTTTGAGATTATTTTTGAGTGTGAGTGAGTATAAATGTGTGAGTGACTGAAAGGGGGTACATATGTGATAAGGCATGTACATATGTTTGTGAGGTGAGTGTGTGACTTCTGTGTTTATAAGTGTGTAAAGTGTGTGTGACTGTTGGCATCGGTGCATGTGTGTTTGTGTTTTCATGTGTATATGCCTGGGAGTGTATATTCTTGTGTGTGTATAGGTGTGAGTCTATCTTTGAGTGAGTGAGTATGACTGTGTGAGTCAGAGTTAGAGTGGGTAAATTGTGTGATTGTATGTGTGTATATTTGTGAGTGTGTATTTCTGTGTGTGTGTAGGTGTGTGAGTCTACTTTTGAGTGCGAGTGAGTACGAAGGTGTGAGTGAGTGACAGGTGTGCATAATGTGTGATTGTATGTGCGTATATATGTGAGTGTGTATTTCTGTACGTGTGTAATGTGTGACTGTGTGTTGGCATGTGTGCTTGTGTTTTGACGTGTATATGCTTGTGAGTGTGCCTTTTTGTGTGTGTATAGGTGTGAGTCTATTTTTAAGTAAGTGCGTATGACTGTGTGAGTGAGAGTGAGAGTGGGTACCTATGTGTGATTGTATGTGTGTATACTTGTGAGTGCATATTTCCGCGTGTGTGAGTGTGTAAGTGTGGGTGTTTGTATCTGAGTTTGAGGGAATGTGAGAGAGTGTGTCTGTGTTTGTGTGTGTACGTTTGATAGCATGTGTCGGTGAGTGTGTGTCAGTGACAGTCTGCGTGAGAGTTTTATTCGTGGGAGTTGGCTTCTGTGTTTCAGTACGTATTTCAATGTGTGTGAGTTATGTGTGGGTGTGTGTGACTGATGGGTCTTAGTGGGTTGGCTTATGGGTAAGAGTATGAATTCAAGGGTGTGTGTGTGTTTGTGTGTGTGAGTGTGAAAGCATGTGAATGCGTTTGGTGTGAGGGTGGGTGTGTGAGTGTTGGTGTTCATGGGTTTGTATGGGTGTGCATGAGTGTGTGTTGTCATCTGTGCATGTGGGCATTTGTGTTTGTAGGTGTATATGCTTGTGAGTGGGTATTTGTGTGTGTGTAGGTGTTTGAATCTCTTTTTGAGTGTGAGTGAGTATAAATGTTTGAGTGACGGAAAGGGGGTACATATGTGATATTGTATGTACCTGTTTGTGAATGTGTATTTTTGTGTGTGTATAGGTGTGAGTCTATTTTTGAGTAAGGGGGTATGAGTGTGTGAGTCGGAGTAAGAGTGGGGACATAGGTGTGACTGTATGTGCGTATATTTGTGAGTATGTATTTCTGTGTGTGGGTGTGGGTGTGTGAGTCTGTTTTTGAGTGTGAGTGAGTATGAATGTGTGAGTGAATGACGGGGTGCATATGTGTGATTGTATGGGCACATGTTTGTGAGTCTGTATTTCTGTGTGTGTGGGTGTGTAAGAGGGTGTATAAATGTGTGTTTCAGTGAATGCGAGAGAGCGTATTCCCGTGTGTGTTTGTGTTTCTGTGTGTGTGTGATTGCATGTGGTGTTGAGTGTGTGAGTGTGAGTGACAGAGTCAATGTGAGAATTTTGTTTTTGTGAGTTGGCTTGTGTGTCTGTGTGTGTTTGAATGTGTATGTGAGGGGTGAGTGTGTGTATTTGTGTGATGTGTCTTAGTGGGTTGGCATGTGTGTCTGAGTATGGATTCAAATGCTTTGGAGGGTGTTTGTGTGTGAGTGCGAGACAGAGTAAATGTGTAAACGTGTAGGTGTATGAGCGTGTGAGTTTTGAATGTGTGTGTAAGTGACTGTGCGGGAGTGTAAATGTGAGTGTGCGAGCGTCTGTAATTTTTTTCTCTGTAGGTGTGCATGTGATTGCAAGGGAGTCATGTGTGGGTGAGTGTGAGTGTGAGTTTTGGGGTGTTGGTGGGTGTATGTGAGTGAATGTGTGACTGCATCTGTGTGTACATGTGTATTTGAACATGAATTTCTTTGTTCATGGGTGCGAGAGTTAGTGTGAATGAGTTAGTGTGTGACATTGTGTTTTGGTGTGGGGAGGTGTGTGAGAATGTGCAGGCGTTTGCAAGTGAGTGTGTCAGTGAGTTTGGGATTGAGTGGGCGTTGGTGCTTGGGTGCGGGAGTGTGAATGATTGTGTGAGGTTGGTTCTTGTGTGCGTTGGTGTGAGTGTGTGCGTGTGTGTGTGTATGTGTGTGAGTGCATGCAGTGGGAGATATGTGGGTGAGTATGAGAGTCAGTGAATGAGTGCATTTGTATGTTACTGTGTTGGCTTGGGTGTATTCACATGTCTGCGTATGCACGTGTGTTTTTTAAGTGTGATTGTGTTTTTCTGTGAGTGTGTGAATGTGAGGGTAGGGGTGTGTGTGTTGTCTCCTGTGTGTGTTCGCATGTGTGTTAGTGTTTGTTTATATCTGTGTGTGTTTCTGTGTTTGTACGTGTCTGATTACATTTGAGTGTGAATTTGTAAATATGTGCCTGAATGAGCGTGTGCATCTATGTTTGTGATTGTGGACGTTTGGGTGTGTGTACGTGTACATATCTGAGTGTGTATGGCTGTGAGTGTTTGTGAATGAGTCAGTGTGTGTGTGTATGGGTGTGTACGTGTGTGTGTGTGAGATGGGAACGGGTGTGCGTTTGTGATGTGTGTCAGTGTGTTGCCTCGGGTTTGAGTATCGATTCAATATTGTGGGTGAGTTTGTGGGTGAGTGTGTGTGTGAGAGAGTGTGAATGTCTGCATGTGTATGTTCATGTGTGTAAGTGTGTGTGAGGGTGAGTGTGTGACTTGTGTGGTTATAAGTGTGTAAGGGTGTGTGTGACTGTGTGTTGGCATCTGTGTATGTGTGTTTGTGTTTTCATGTGTATATGCTTGTGAGTGTGTAATTTTGTGTGTGTATAGGTGCGAGTCCATTTTTGAGTACGTATGAATATGTGAGTGAGAGCGAGAGTAGGTACATATGTGTGATTGTATGTGCGTATAGTGTTGAGTGTGTATTTCTGTGTGTGTGTAGGTGTGTGAGCCTATTTTTGAGTGTGAGTGTTTGTGACTTACTGTGTAAGTGTGTATGTTGGTGTGTGAGTGCTTGTGTCCAAGGGTGTATGTATATGAATGTTTTTGTGTAAGGGTTTTTGTGTGGGCTGGTGTGTGATGTGTACAATATTGTGTTTTGCGTTATGTGTCTGTGTGTTGTGTTTGTGTTTGTACTCGTGCATTTGTGTGTACGTGTAGGTTCATATGTGTGTGAGGGTGAATGTGTGTGTGCTTTTGAGTGTGTGTATGGGTGTGTGCAGCTGTGTTGGCATCTGTGTATGTGTGTGTTTACGTTTGTATGTTGTGCATAGGCTTGTGAGTGCGTATTTGTGTGTGTAGGTGTTTGAGATTATTTTTGAGTGTGAGTGAGTATAAATGTGTGAGTGACTGAAAGGGGGTACATATGTGATATGGCATGTACATATGTTTGTGAGGTGAGTGTGTGACTTCTGTGTTTATAAGTGTGTAAAGGTGTGTGTGACTGTGGGCATCGGTGCATGTGTGTTTGTGTTTTCATGTGTATATGCCTGGGAGTGTATATTCTTGTGTGTGTGTATAGGTGTGAGTCTATCTTTGAGTGAGTATGACTGTGTGAGTCAGAGTTAGAGTGGGTAAATTGAGTGATTGTATGTGTGTATATTTGTGAGTGTGTATTTCTGTGTGTGTGTAGGTGTGTGAGTCTACTTTTGAGTGCGAGTGAGTACGAAGGTGTGAGTGAGTGACAGGTGTGCATAATGTGTGATTGTATGTGCGTATATATGTGAGTGTGTATTTCCGTACGTGTGTAATGTGTGACTGTGTGTTGGCATGTGTGCTTGTGTTTTTACGTGTATATGCTTGTGAGTGTGCCTTTTTGTGTGTGTATAGGTGTGAGTCAATTTTTAAGTAAGTGCGTATGACTGTGTGAGTGAGAGTGAGAGTGGGTACCTATGTGTGATTGTATGTGTGTATACTTGTGAGTGCATATTTCTGCGTGTGTGAGTGTGTAAGTGTGGGTGTTTGTATCTGAGTTTGAGGGAATGTGAGAGAGTGTGTCTGTGTTTGTGTGTGTACGTTTGATAGCATGTGTCGGTGAGTGTGTGTCAGTGACAGTCTGCGTGAGAGTTTTATTCGTGGGAGTTGGCTTCTGTGTTTCAGTACGTATTTCAATGTGTGTGAGTTATGTGTGGGTGTGTGTGACTGATGGGTCTTAGTGGGTTGGCTTATGGGTCAGAGTATGAATTCAAGGGTGTGTGTGTGTTTGTGTGTGTGAGTGTGAAAGCATGTGAATGCGTTTGGTGTGAGGGTGGGTGTGTGAGTGTTGGTGTTCATGGGTTTGTATGGGTGTGCATGAGTGTGTGTTGTCATCTGTGCATGTGGGCATTTGTGTTTGTAGGTGTATATGCTTGTGAGTGGGTATTTGTGTGTGGGTAGGTGTTTGAATCTCTTTTTGAGTGTGAGTGAGTATAAATGTTTGAGTGACGGAAAGGGGGTACATATGTGATATTGTATGTACCTGTTTGTGAGTGTGTATTTTTGTGTGTGTAGAGGTGTGAGTCTATTTTTGAGTAAGGGGGTATGAGTGTGTGAGTCGGAGTAAGAGTGGGGACATAGGTGTGACTGTATGTGCGTATATTTGTGAGTATGTATTTCTGTGTGTGGGTGTGGGTGTGTGAGTCTGTTTTTGAGTGTGAGTGAGTATGAATGTGTGAGTGAATGACGGGGTACATAGGTGTGATTGTACGGGCCTATGTTTGTGAGTTCGTATTTCTGTGTGTGTGGGTGTGTAAGAGGGTGCATAAATGTGTGTTTCAGTGAATGCGAGAGAGCGTATTCCCGTGTGTGTTTGTGTTTCTGTGTGTGTGTGATTGCATGTGGTGTTGAGTGTGTGAGTGTGAGTGACAGAGTCAATGTGAGAATTTTGTTTTTGTGAGTTGGCTTGTGTGTTTGTGTGTGTTTGAAAGTGTATGTGAGCGGTGAGTGTGTGTATTTGTGTGATGTGTCTTAGTGGGTTGGCATGTGTGTCTGAGTATGGATTCAAATGCTTTGGAGGGTGTTTGTGTGTGAGTGCGAGACAGAGTAAATGTGTAAACGTGTAGGTGTATGAGCGTGTGAGTTTTGAATGTGTGTGTAAGTGACTGTGCGGGAGTGTAAATGTGAGTGTGCGAGCGTCTGGAATTTTTTCTCTGTAGGTGTGCATGTGATTGCAAGGGAGTCTTGTGTGGGTGAGTGTGAGTTTTGGGGTGTTGGTGGGTGTATGTGAGTGAATGTGTGACTGCATCTGTGTGTACATGTGTATTTGAACATGAATTTCTTTGTTCATGGGTGCGAGAGTTAGTGTGAATGAGTTAGTGTGTGACATTGTGTTTTGGTGTGGGGAGGTGTGTGAGAATGTGCAGGCGTTTGCAAGTGAGTGTGTCAGTGAGTTTGGGATTGAGTGTGCATTGGTACTTGGGTGCGGGAGTGTGAATGATTGTGTGAGGTTGGTTATTGTGTGCATTGGTGTGAGTGTGTGCGTGTGTGTGTATGTGTGTGAGTGCATGCAGTGGGAGATATGTGGGTGAGTATGAGAGTCAGTGAATGAGTGCATTTGTATGTTACTGTGTTGGCTTGGGTGTATTCACATGTCTGCGTATGCACGTGTGTTTTTTAAGTGTGATTGTGTTTTTCTGTGAGTGTGTGAATGTGAGGGTAGGGGTGTGTGTGTTGTCTCCTGTGTGTGTTCGCATGTGTGTTAGTGTTTGTTTATATCTGTGTGTGTTTCTGTGTTTGTACGTGTCTGATTACATTTGAGTGTGAATTTGTAAATATGTGCCTGAATGAGCGTGTGCATCTATGTTTGTGATTGTGGACGTTTGGGTGTGTGTACGTGTACATATCTGAGTGTGTATGGCTGTGAGTGTTTGTGAATGAGTCAGTGTGTGTGTGTATGGGTGTGTACGTGTGTGTGTGTGAGATGGGAACGGGTGTGCGTTTGTGATGTGTGTCAGTGTGTTGCCTCGGGTTTGAGTATCGATTCAATATTGTGGGTGAGTTTGTGGGTGAGTGTGTGTGTGAGAGAGTGTGAATGTCTGCATGTGTATGTTCATGTGTGTAAGTGTGTGTGAGGGTGAGTGTGTGACTTGTGTGGTTATAAGTGTGTAAGGGTGTGTGTGACTGTGTGTTGGCATCTGTGTATGTGTGTTTGTGTTTTCATGTGTATATGCTTGTGAGTATGTAATTTTGTGTGTGTATAGGTGCGAGTCCATTTTTGAGTACGTATGAATATGTGAGTGAGAGCGAGAATAGGTACATATGTGTGATTGTATGTGCGTATAGTGTTGAGTGTGTATTTCTGTGTGTGTGTAGGTGTGTGAGCCTATTTTTGAGTGTGAGTGTTTGTGACTTACTGTGTAAGTGTGTATGTTGGTGTGTGAGTGCTTGTGTCCAAGGGTGTATGTATATGACTGTTTTTGTGTAAGGGTTTTTGTGTGTGCTGGTGTGTGATGTGTACAATACTGTGTTTTGCGTTATGTGTCTGTGTGTTGTGTTTGTGTTTGTACTCGTGCATTTGTGTGTACGTGTAGGTTCATATGTGTGTGAGGGTGAATGTGTGTGTGCTTTTGAGTGTGTGTATGGGTGTGTGCAGGTGTGTTGGCATCTGTGTATGTGTGTGATTATGTTTGTATGTGCATAGGCTTGTGAGTGCGTATTTGTGTGTGTAGGTGTTTGAGATTATTTTTGAGTGTGAGTGAGTATAAATGTGTGAGTGACTGAAAGGGGGTACATATGTGATAAGGCATGTACATATGTTTGTGAGGTGAGTGTGTGACTTCTGTGTTTATAAGTGTGTAAAGTGTGTGTGACTGTTGGCATCGGTGCATGTGTGTTTGTGTTTTCATGTGTATATGCCTGGGAGTGTATATTCTTGTGTGTGTATAGGTGTGAGTCTATCTTTGAGTGAGTGAGTATGACTGTGTGAGTCAGAGTTAGAGTGGGTAAATTGTGTGATTGTATGTGTGTATATTTGTGAGTGTGTATTTCTGTGTGTGTGTAGGTGTGTGAGTCTACTTTTGAGTGCGAGTGAGTACGAAGGTGTGAGTGAGTGACAGGTGTGCATAATGTGTGATTGTATGTGCGTATATATGTGAGTGTGTATTTCTGTACGTGTGTAATGTGTGACTGTGTGTTGGCATGTGTGCTTGTGTTTTGACGTGTATATGCTTGTGAGTGTGCCTTTTTGTGTGTGTATAGGTGTGAGTCAATTTTTAAGTAAGTGCGTATGACTGTGTGAGTGAGAGTGAGAGTGGGTACCTATGTGTGATTGTATGTGTGTATACTTGTGAGTGCATATTTCCGCGTGTGTGAGTGTGTAAGTGTGGGTGTTTGTATCTGAGTTTGAGGGAATGTGAGAGAGTGTGTCTGTGTTTGTGTGTGTACGTTTGATAGCATGTGTCGGTGAGTGTGTGTCAGTGACAGTCTGCGTGAGAGTTTTATTCGTGGGAGTTGGCTTCTGTGTTTCAGTACGTATTTCAATGTGTGTGAGTTATGTGTGGGTGTGTGTGACTGATGGGTCTTAGTGGGTTGGCTTATGGGTCAGAGTATGAATTCAAGGGTGTGTGTGTGTTTGTGTGTGTGAGTGTGAAAGCATGTGAATGCGTTTGGTGTGAGGGTGGGTGTGTGAGTGTTGGTGTTCATGGGTTTGTATGGGTGTGCATGAGTGTGTGTTGTCATCTGTGCATGTGGGCATTTGTGTTTGTAGGTGTATATGCTTGTGAGTGGGTATTTGTGTGTGTGTAGGTGTTTGAATCTCTTTTTGAGTGTGAGTGAGTATAAATGTTTGAGTGACGGAAAGGGGGTACATATGTGATATTGTATGTACCTGTTTGTGAATGTGTATTTTTGTGTGTGTAGAGGTGTGAGTCTATTTTTGAGTAAGGGGGTATGAGTGTGTGAGTCGGAGTAAGAGTGGGGACATAGGTGTGACTGTATGTGCGTATATTTGTGAGTATGTATTTCTGTGTGTGGGTGTGGGTGTGTGAGTCTGTTTTTGAGTGTGAGTGAGTATGAATGTGTGAGTGAATGACGGGGTGCATATGTGTGATTGTATGGGCACATGTTTGTGAGTCTGTATTTCTGTGTGTGTGGGTGTGTAAGAGGGTGTATAAATGTGTGTTTCAGTGAATGCGAGAGAGCGTATTCCCGTGTGTGTTTGTGTTTCTGTGTGTGTGTGATTGCATGTGGTGTTGAGTGTGTGAGTGTGAGTGACAGAGTCAATGTGAGAATTTTGTTTTTGTGAGTTGGCTTGTGTGTCTGTGTGTGTTTGAATGTGTATGTGAGGGGTGAGTGTGTGTATTTGTGTGATGTGTCTTAGTGGGTTGGCATGTGTGTCTGAGTATGGATTCAAATGCTTTGGAGGGTGTTTGTGTGTGAGTGCGAGACAGAGTAAATGTGTAAACGTGTAGGTGTATGAGCGTGTGAGTTTTGAATGTGTGTGTAAGTGACTGTGCGGGAGTGTAAATGTGAGTGTGCGAGCGTCTGGAATATTTTTCTCTGTAGGTGTGCATGTGATTGCAAGGGAGTCATGTGTGGGTGAGTGTGAGTGTGAGTTTTGGGGTGTTGGTGGGTGTATGTGAGTGAATGTGTGACTGCATCTGTGTGTACATGTGTATTTGAACATGAATTTCTTTGTTCATGGGTGCGAGAGTTAGTGTGAATGAGTTAGTGTGTGACATTGTGTTTTGGTGTGGGGAGGTGTGTGAGAATGTGCAGGCGTTTGCAAGTGAGTGTGTCAGTGAGTTTGGGATTGAGTGGGCGTTGGTGCTTGGGTGCGGGAGTGTGAATGATTGTGTGAGGTTGGTTCTTGTGTGCGTTGGTGTGAGTGTGTGCGTGTGTGTGTGTATGTGTGTGAGTGCATGCAGTGGGAGATATGTGGGTGAGTATGAGAGTCAGTGAATGAGTGCATTTGTATGTTACTGTGTTGGCTTGGGTGTATTCACATGTCTGCGTATGCACGTGTGTTTTTTAAGTGTGATTGTGTTTTTCTGTGAGTGTGTGAATGTGAGGGTAGGGGTGTGTGTGTTGTCTCCTGTGTGTGTTCACATGTGTGTTAGTGTTTGTTTATATCTGTGTGTGTTTCTGTGTTTGTACGTGTCTGATTACATTTGAGTGTGAATTTGTAAATATGTGCATGAATGAGCGTGTGCATCTATGTTTGTGATTGTGGACGTTTGGGTGTGTGTACGTGTACATATCTGAGTGTGTATGGCAGTGAGTGTTTGTGAATGAGTCAGTGTGTGTGTGTATGGGTGTGTACGTGTGTGTGTGTGAGATGGGAACGGGTGTGCGTTTGTGATGTGTGTCAGTGTGTTGCCTCGGGTTTGAGTATCGATTCAATATTGTGGGTGATTTTGTGGGTGAGTGTGTGTGTGAGAGAGTGTGAATGTCTGCATGTGTATATTCATATGTGTGTAAGTGTGTGTGAGGGTGAGTGTGTGACTTGTGTGGTTATAAGTGTGTAAGGGTGTGTGTGACTGTGTGTTGGCATCTGTGTATGTGTGTTTGTGTTTTCATGTGTATATGCTTGTGAGTGTGTAATTTTGTGTGTGTATAGGTGCGAGTCCATTTTTGAGTACGTATGAATATGTGAGTGAGAGCGAGAGTAGGTACATATGTGTGATTGTATGTGCGTATAGTGTTGAGTGTGTATTTCTGTGTGTGTGTAGGTGTGTGAGCCTATTTTTGAGTGTGTGTTTGTGACTTACTGTGTAAGTGTGTATGTTGGTGTGTGAGTGCTTGTGTCCAAGGGTGTATGTATATGAATGTTTTTGTGTAAGGGTTTTTGTGTGTGCTGGTGTGTGATGTGTACAATACTGTGTTTTGCGTTATGTGTCTGTGTGTTGTGTTTGTGTTTGTACTCGTGCATTTGTGTGTACGTGTAGGTTCATATGTGTGTGAGGGTGAATGTGTGTGTGCTTTTGAGTGTGTGTATGGGTGTGTGCAGGTGTGTTGGCATCTGTGTATGTGTGTGATTATGTTTGTATGTGCATAGGCTTGTGAGTGCGTATTTGTGTGTGTAGGTGTTTGAGATTATTTTTGAGTGTGAGTGAGTATAAATGTGTGAGTGACTGAAAGGGGGTACATATGTGATATGGCATGTACATATGTTTGTGAGGTGAGTGTGTGACTTCTGTGTTTATAAGTCTGTAAAGTGTGTGTGACTGTTGGCATCGGTGCATGTGTGTTTGTGTTTTCATGTGTATATGCCTGGGAGTGTATATTCTTGTGTGTGTATAGGTGTGAGTCTATCTTTGAGTGAGTGAGTATGACTGTGTGAGTCAGAGTTAGAGTGGGTAAATTGTGTGATTGTATGTGTGTATATTTGTGAGTGTGTATTTCTGTGTGTGTGTAGGTGTGTGAGTCTACTTTTGAGTGCGAGTGAGTACGAAGGTGTGAGTGAGTGACAGGTGTGCATAATGTGTGATTGTATGTGCGTATATATGTGAGTGTGTATTTCTGTACGTGTGTAATGTGTGACTGTGTGTTGGCATGTGTGCTTGTGTTTTTACGTGTATATGCTTGTGAGTGTGCCTTTTTGTGTGTGTATAGGTGTGAGTCAATTTTTAAGTAAGTGCGTATGACTGTGTGAGTGAGAGTGAGAGTGGGTACCTATGTGTGATTGTATGTGTGTATACTTGTGAGTGCATATTTCTGCGTGTGTGAGTGTGTAAGTGTGGGTGTTTGTATCTGAGTTTGAGGGAATGTGAGAGAGTGTGTCTGTGTTTGTGTGTGTACGTTTGATAGCATGTGTCGGTGAGTGTGTGTCAGTGACAGTCTGCGTGAGAGTTTTATTCGTGGGAGTTGGCTTCTGTGTTTCAGTACGTATTTCAATGTGTGTGAGTTATGTGTGGGTGTGTGTGACTGATGGGTCTTAGTGGGTTGGCTTATGGGTCAGAGTATGAATTCAAGGGTGTGTGTGTGTTTGTGTGTGTGAGTGTGAAAGCATGTGAATGCGTTTGGTGTGAGGGTGGGTGTGTGAGTGTTGGTGTTCATGGGTTTGTATGGGTGTGCATGAGTGTGTGTTGTCATCTGTGCATGTGGGCATTTGTGTTTGTAGGTGTATATGCTTGTGAGTGGGTATTTGTGTGTGGGTAGGTGTTTGAATCTCTTTTTGAGTGTGAGTGAGTATAAATGTTTGAGTGACAGAAAGGGGGTACATATGTGATATTGTATGTACCTGTTTGTGAGTGTGTATTTTTGTGTGTGTAGAGGTGTGAGTCTATTTTTGAGTAAGGGGGTATGAGTGTGTGAGTCGGAGTAAGAGTGGGGACATAGGTGTGACTGTATGTGCGTATATTTGTGAGTATGTATTTCTGTGTGTGGGTGTGGGTGTGTGAGTCTGTTTTTGAGTGTGAGTGAGTATGAATGTGTGAGTGAATGACGGGGTGCATATGTGTGATTGTATGGGCACATGTTTGTGAGTCTGTATTTCTGTGTGTGTGGGTGTGTAAGAGGGTGTATAAATGTGTGTTTCAGTGAATGCGAGAGAGCGTATTCCCGTGTGTGTTTGTGTTTCTGTGTGTGTGTGATTGCATGTGGTGTTGAGTGTGTGAGTGTGAGTGACAGAGTCAATGTGAGAATTTTGTTTTTGTGAGTTGGCTTGTGTGTCTGTGTGTGTTTGAATGTGTATGTGAGGGGTGAGTGTGTGTATTTGTGTGATGTGTCTTAGTGGGTTGGCATGTGTGTCTGAGTATGGATTCAAATGCTTTGGAGGGTGTTTGTGTGTGAGTGCGAGACAGAGTAAATGTGTAAACGTGTAGGTGTATGAGCGTGTGAGTTTTGAATGTGTGTGTAAGTGACTGTGCGGGAGTGTAAATGTGAGTGTGCGAGCGTCTGTAATTTTTTTCTCTGTAGGTGTGCATGTGATTGCAAGGGAGTCATGTGTGGGTGAATGTGAGTGTGAGTTTTGGGGTGTTGGTGGGTGTATGTGAGTGAATGTGTGACTGCATCTGTGTGTACATGTGTATTTGAACATGAATTTCTTTGTTCATGGGTGCGAGAGTTAGTGTGAATGAGTTAGTGTGTGACATTGTGTTTTGGTGTGGGGAGGTGTGTGAGAATGTGCAGGCGTTTGCAAGTGAGTGTGTCAGTGAGTTTGGGATTGAGTGGGCGTTGGTGCTTGGGTGCGGGAGTGTGAATGATTGTGTGAGGTTGGTTCTTGTGTGCGTTGGTGTGAGTGTGTGCGTGTGTGTGTGTATGTGTGTGAGTGCATGCAGTGGGAGATATGTGGGTGAGTATGAGAGTCAGTGAATGAGTGCATTTGTATGTTACTGTGTTGGCTTGGGTGTATTCACATGTCTGCGTATGCACGTGTGTTTTTTAAGTGTGATTGTGTTTTTCTGTGAGTGTGTGAATGTGAGGGTAGGGGTGTGTGTGTTGTCTCCTGTGTGTGTTCGCATGTGTGTTAGTGTTTGTTTATATCTGTGTGTGTTTCTGTGTTTGTACGTGTCTGATTACATTTGAGTGTGAATTTGTAAATACGTGCCTGAATGAGCGTGTGCATCTATGTTTGTGATTGTGGACGTTTGGGTGTGTGTACGTGTACATATCTGAGTGTGTATGGCTGTGAGTGTTTGTGAATGAGTCAGTGTGTGTGTGTATGGGTGTGTACGTGTGTGTGTGTGAGATGGGAACGGGTGTGCGTTTGTGATGTGTGTCAGTGTGTTGCCTCGGGTTTGAGTATCGATTCAATATTGTGGGTGAGTGTGTGTGTGAGAGAGTGTGAATGTCTGCATGTGTATGTTCATGTGTGTAAGTGTGTGTGAGGGTGAGTGTGTGACTTGTGTGGTTATAAGTGTGTAAGGGTGTGTGTGACTGTGTGTTGGCATCTGTGTATGTGTGTTTGTGTTTTCATGTGTATATGCTTGTGAGTGTGTAATTTTGTGTGTGTATAGGTGCGAGTCCATTTTTGAGTACGTATGAATATGTGAGTGAGAGCGAGAGTAGGTACATATGTGTGATTGTATGTGCGTATAGTGTTGAGTGTGTATTTCTGTGTGTGTGTAGGTGTGTGAGCCTATTTTTGAGTGTGAGTGTTTGTGACTTACTGTGTAAGTGTGTATGTTGGTGTGTGAGTGCTTGTGTCCAAGGGTGTATGTATATGAATGTTTTTGTGTAAGGGTTTTTGTGTGGGCTGGTGTGTGATGTGTACAATATTGTGTTTTGCGTTATGTGTCTGTGTGTTGTGTTTGTGTTTGTACTCGTGCATTTGTGTGTATGTGTAGGTTCATATGTGTGTGAGGGTGAATGTGTGTGTGCTTTTGAGTGTGTGTATGGGTGTGTGCAGCTGTGTTGGCATCTGTGTATGTGTGTGTTTACGTTTGTATGTTGTGCATAGGCTTGTGAGTGCGTATTTGTGTGTGTAGGTGTTTGAGATTATTTTTGAGTGTGAGTGAGTATAAATGTGTGAGTGACTGAAAGGGGGTACATATGTGATATGGCATGTACATATGTTTGTGAGGTGAGTGTGTGACTTCTGTGTTTATAAGTGTGTAAAGGTGTGTGTGACTGTGGGCATCGGTGCATGTGTGTTTGTGTTTTCATGTGTATATGCCTGGGAGTGTATATTCTTGTGTGTGTGTATAGGTGTGAGTCTATCTTTGAGTGAGTATGACTGTGTGAGTCAGAGTTAGAGTGGGTAAATTGAGTGATTGTATGTGTGTATATTTGTGAGTGTGTATTTCTGTGTGTGTGTAGGTGTGTGAGTCTACTTTTGAGTGCGAGTGAGTACGAAGGTGTGAGTGAGTGACAGGTGTGCATAATGTGTGATTGTATGTGCGTATATATGTGAGTGTGTATTTCTGTACGTGTGTAATGTGTGACTGTGTGTTGGCATGTGTGCTTGTGTTTTTACGTGTATATGCTTGTGAGTGTGCCTTTTTGTGTGTGTATAGGTGTGAGTCAATTTTTAAGTAAGTGCGTATGACTGTGTGAGTGAGAGTGAGAGTGGGTACCTATGTGTGATTGTATGTGTGTATACTTGTGAGTGCATATTTCTGCGTGTGTGAGTGTGTAAGTGTGGGTGTTTGTATCTGAGTTTGAGGGAATGTGAGAGAGTGTGTCTGTGTTTGTGTGTGTACGTTTGATAGCATGTGTCGGTGAGTGTGTGTCAGTGACAGTCTGCGTGAGAGTTTTATTCGTGGGAGTTGGCTTCTGTGTTTCAGTACGTATTTCAATGTGTGTGAGTTATGTGTGGGTGTGTGTGACTGATGGGTCTTAGTGGGTTGGCTTATGGGTCAGAGTATGAATTCAAGGGTGTGTGTGTGTTTGTGTGTGTGAGTGTGAAAGCATGTGAATGCGTTTGGTGTGAGGGTGGGTGTGTGAGTGTTGGTGTTCATGGGTTTGTATGGGTGTGCATGAGTGTGTGTTGTCATCTGTGCATGTGGGCATTTGTGTTTGTAGGTGTATATGCTTGTGAGTGGGTATTTGTGTGTGGGTAGGTGTTTGAATCTCTTTTTGAGTGTGAGTGAGTATAAATGTTTGAGTGACAGAAAGGGGGTACATATGTGATATTGTATGTACCTGTTTGTGAGTGTGTATTTTTGTGTGTGTAGAGGTGTGAGTCTATTTTTGAGTAAGGGGGTATGAGTGTGTGAGTCGGAGTAAGAGTGGGGACATAGGTGTGACTGTATGTGCGTATATTTGTGAGTATGTATTTCTGTGTGTGGGTGTGGGTGTGTGAGTCTGTTTTTGAGTGTGAGTGAGTATGAATGTGTGAGTGAATGACGGCGTACATAGGTGTGATTGTACGGGCCTATGTTTGTGAGTCCGTATTTCTGTGTGTGTGGGTGTGTAAGAGGGTGCATAAATGTGTGTTTCAGTGAATGCGAGAGAGCGTATTCCCGTGTGTGTTTGTGTTTCTGTGTGTGTGTGATTGCATGTGGTGTTGAGTGTGTGAGTGTGAGTGACAGAGTCAATGTGAGAATTTTGTTTTTGTGAGTTGGCTTGTGTGTTTGTGTGTGTTTGAAAGTGTATGTGAGCGGTGAGTGTGTGTATTTGTGTGATGTGACTTAGTGGGTTGGCATGTGTGTCTGAGTATGGATTCAAATGCTTTGGAGGGTGTTTGTGTGTGAGTGCGAGACAGAGTAAATGTGTAAACGTGTAGGTGTATGAGCGTGTGAGTTTTGAATGTGTGTGTAAGTGACTGTGCGGGAGTGTAAATGTGAGTGTGCGAGTGTCTGGAATTTTTTCTCTGTAGGTGTGCATGTGATTGCAAGGGAGTCTTGTGTGGGTGAGTGTGAGTTTTGGGGTGTTGGTGGGTGTATGTGAGTGAATGTGTGACTGCATCTGTGTGTACATGTGTATTTGAACATGAATTTCTTTGTTCATGGGTGCGAGAGTTAGTGTGAATGAGTTAGTGTGTGACATTGTGTTTTGGTGTGGGGAGGTGTGTGAGAATGTGCAGGCGTTTGCAAGTGAGTGTGTCAGTGAGTTTGGGATTGAGTGTGCATTGGTACTTGGGTGCGGGAGTGTGAATGATTGTGTGAGGTTGGTTATTGTGTGCATTGGTGTGAGTGTGTGCGTGTGTGTGTATGTGTGTGAGTGCATGCAGTGGGAGATATGTGGGTGAGTATGAGAGTCAGTGAATGAGTGCATTTGTATGTTACTGTGTTGGCTTGGGTGTATTCACATGTCTGCGTATGCACGTGTGTTTTTTAAGTGTGATTGTGTTTTTCTGTGAGTGTGTGAATGTGAGGGTAGGGGTGTGTGTGTTGTCTCCTGTGTGTGTTCGCATGTGTGTTAGTGTTTGTTTATATCTGTGTGTGTTTCTGTGTTTGTACGTGTCTGATTACATTTGAGTGTGAATTTGTAAATATGTGCCTGAATGAGCGTGTGCATCTATGTTTGTGATTGTGGACGTTTGGGTGTGTGTACGTGTACATATCTGAGTGTGTATGGCTGTGAGTGTTTGTGAATGAGTCAGTGTGTGTGTGTATGGGTGTGTACGTGTGTGTGTGTGAGATGGGAATGGGTGTGCGTTTGTGATGTGTGTCAATGTGTTGCCTCGGGTTTGAGTATCGATTCAATATTGTGGGTGAGTTTGTGGGTGAGTGTGTGTGTGAGAGAGTGTGAATGTCTGCATGTGTATGTTCATGTGTGTAAGTGTGTGTGAGGGTGAGTGTGTGACTTGTGTGGTTATAAGTGTGTAAGGGTGTGTGTGACTGTGTGTTGGCATCTGTGTATGTGTGTTTGTGTTTTCATGTGTATATGCTTGTGAGTGTGTAATTTTGTGTGTGTATAGGTGCGAGTCCATTTTTGAGTACGTATGAATATGTGAGTGAGAGCGAGAGTAGGTACATATGTGTGATTGTATGTGCGTATAGTGTTGAGTGTGTATTTCTGTGTGTGTGTAGGTGTGTGAGCCTATTTTTGAGTGTGAGTGTTTGTGACTTACTGTGTAAGTGTGTATGTTGGTGTGTGAGTGCTTGTGTCCAAGGGTGTATGTATATGAATGTTTTTGTGTAAGGGTTTTTGTGTGTGCTGGTGTGTGATGTGTACAATACTGTGTTTTGCGTTATGTGTCTGTGTGTTGTGTTTGTGTTTGTACTCGTGCATTTGTGTGTACGTGTAGGTTCATATGTGTGTGAGGGTGAATGTGTGTGTGCTTTTGAGTGTGTGTATGGGTGTGTGCAGGTGTGTTGGAATCTGTGTATGTGTGTGATTATGTTTGTATGTGCATAGGCTTGTGAGTGCGTATTTGTGTGTGTAGGTGTTTGAGATTATTTTTGAGTGTGAGTGAGTATAAATGTGTGAGTGACTGAAAGGGGGTACATATGTGATAAGGCATGTACATATGTTTGTGAGGTGAGTGTGTGACTTCTGTGTTTATAAGTGTGTAAAGTGTGTGTGACTGTTGGCATCGGTGCATGTGTGTTTGTGTTTTCATGTGTATATGCCTGGGAGTGTATATTCTTGTGTGTGTATAGGTGTGAGTCTATCTTTGAGTGAGTGAGTATGACTGTGTGAGTCAGAGTTAGAGTGGGTAAATTGTGTGATTGTATGTGTGTATATTTGTGAGTGTGTATTTCTGTGTGTGTGTAGGTGTGTGAGTCTACTTTTGAGTGTGAGTGAGTACGAAGGTGTGAGTGAGTGACAGGTGTGCATAATGTGTGATTGTATGTGCGTATATATGTGAGTGTGTATTTCTGTACGTGTGTAATGTGTGACTGTGTGTTGGCATGTGTGCTTGTGTTTTTACGTGTATATGCTTGTGAGTGTGCCTTTTTGTGTGTGTATAGGTGTGAGTCTATTTTTAAGTAAGTGCGTATGACTGTGTGAGTGAGAGTGAGAGTGGGTACCTATGTGTGATTGTATGTGTGTATACTTGTGAGTGCATATTTCCGCGTGTGTGAGTGTGTAAGTGTGGGTGTTTGTATCTGAGTTTGAGGGAATGTGAGAGAGTGTGTGTGTTTGTGTGTGTACGTTTGATAGCATGTGTCGGTGAGTGTGTGTCAGTGACAGTCTGCGTGAGAGTTTTATTCGTGGGAGTTGGCTTCTGTGTTTCAGTACGTATTTCAATGTGTGTGAGTTATGTGTGGGTGTGTGTGACTGATGGGTCTTAGTGGGTTGGCTTATGGGTAAGAGTATGAATTCAAGGGTGTGTGTGTGTTTGTGTGTGTGAGTGTGAAAGCATGTGAATGCGTTTGGTGTGAGGGTGGGTGTGTGAGTGTTGGTGTTCATGGGTTTGTATGGGTGTGCATGAGTGTGTGTTGTCATCTGTGCATGTGGGCATTTGTGTTTGTAGGTGTATATGCTTGTGAGTGGGTATTTGTGTGTGTGTAGGTGTTTGAATCTCTTTTTGAGTGTGAGTGAGTATAAATGTTTGAGTGACGGAAAGGGGGTACATATGTGATATTGTATGTACCTGTTTGTGAGTGTGTATTTTTGTGTGTGTAGACGTGTGAGTCTATTTTTGAGTAAGGGGGTATGAGTGTGTGAGTCGGAGTAAGAGTGGGGACATAGGTGTGACTGTATGTGCGTATATTTGTGAGTATGTATTTCTGTGTGTGTGTGTGTGGGTGTGTGAGTCTGTTTTTGAGTGTGAGTGAGTATGAATGTGTGAGTGAATGACGGGGTGCATATGTGTGATTGTATGGGCACATGTTTGTGAGTCTGTATTTCTGTGTGTGTGGGTGTGTAAGAGGGTGTATAAATGTGTGTTTCAGTGAATGCGAGAGAGCGTATTCCCGTGTGTGTTTGTGTTTCTGTGTGTGTGTGATTGCATGTGGTGTTGAGTGTGTGAGTGTGAGTGACAGAGTCAATGTGAGAATTTTGTTTTTGTGAGTTGGCTTGTGTGTCTGTGTGTGTTTGAATGTGTATGTGAGGGGTGAGTGTGTGTATTTGTGTGATGTGTCTTAGTGGGTTGGCATGTGTGTCTGAGTATGGATTCAAATGCTTTGGAGGGTGTTTGTGTGTGAGTGCGAGACAGAGTAAATGTGTAAACGTGTAGGTGTATGAGCGTGTGAGTTTTGAATGTGTGTGTAAGTGACTGTGCGGGAGTGTAAATGTGAGTGTGCGAGCGTCTGGAATTTTTTTCTCTGTAGGTGTGCATGTGATTGCAAGGGAGTCATGTGTGGGTGAGTGTGAGTGTGAGTTTTGGGGTGTTGGTGGGTGTATGTGAGTGAATGTGTGACTGCATCTGTGTGTACATGTGTATTTGAACATGAATTTCTTTGTTCATGGGTGCGAGAGTTAGTGTGAATGAGTTAGTGTGTGACATTGTGTTTTGGTGTGGGGAGGTGTGTGAGAATGTGCAGGCGTTTGCAAGTGAGTGTGTCAGTGAGTTTGGGATTGAGTGGGCGTTGGTGCTTGGGTGCGGGAGTGTGAATGATTGTGTGAGGTTGGTTCTTGTGTGCGTTGGTGTGAGTGTGTGCGTGTGTGTGTGTATGTGTTTGAGTGCATGCAGTGGGAGATATGTGGGTGAGTATGAGAGTCAGTGAATGAGTGCATTTGTATGTTACTGTGTTGGCTTGGGTGTATTCACGTCTGCGTATGCACGTGTGTTTTTTAAGTGTGATTGTGTTTTTCTGTGAGTGTGTGAATGTGAGGGTAGGGGTGTGTGTGTTGTCTCCTGTGTGTGTTCACATGTGTGTTAGTGTTTGTTTATATCTGTGTGTCTTTCTGTGTTTGTACGTGTCTGATTACATTTGAGTGTGAATTTGTAAATATGTGCATGAATGAGCGTGTGCATCTATGTTTGTGATTGTGGACGTTTGGGTGTGTGTACGTGTACATATCTGAGTGTGTATGGCAGTGAGTGTTTGTGAATGAGTCAGTGTGTGTGTGTATGGGTGTGTACGTGTGTGTGTGTGAGATGGGAACGGGTGTGCGTTTGTGATGTGTGTCAGTGTGTTGCCTCGGGTTTGAGTATCGATTCAATATTGTGGGTGAGTTTGTGGGTGAGTGTGTGTGTGAGAGAGTGTGAATGTCTGCATGTGTATGTTCATATGTGTGTAAGTGTGTGTGAGGGTGAGTGTGTGACTTGTGTGGTTATAAGTGTGTAAGAGTGTGTGTGACTGTGTGTTGGCATCTGTGTATGTGTGTTTGTGTTTTCATGTGTATATGCTTGTGAGTGTGTAATTTTGTGTGTGTATAGGTGCGAGTCCATTTTTGAGTACGTATGAATATGTGAGTGAGAGCGAGAGTAGGTACATATGTGTGATTGTATGTGCGTATAGTGTTGAGTGTGTATTTCTGTGTGTGTGTAGGTGTGTGAGCCTATTTTTGAGTGTGAGTGTTTGTGACTTACTGTGTAAGTGTGTATGTTGGTGTGTGAGTGCTTGTGTCCAAGGGTGTATGTATATGAATGTTTTTGTGTAAGGGTTTTTGTGTGTGCTGGTGTGTGATGTGTACAATACTGTGTTTTGCGTTATGTGTCTGTGTGTTGTGTTTGTGTTTGTACTCGTGCATTTGTGTGTACGTGTAGGTTCATATGTGTGTGAGGGTGAATGTGTGTGTGCTTTTGAGTGTGTGTATGGGTGTGTGCAGGTGTGTTGGCATCTGTGTATGTGTGTGATTATGTTTGTATGTGCATAGGCTTGTGAGTGCGTATTTGTGTGTGTAGGTGTTTGAGATTATTTTTGAGTGTGAGTGAGTATAAATGTGTGAGTGACTGAAAGGGGGTACATATGTGATATGGCATGTACATATGTTTGTGAGGTGAGTGTGTGACTTCTGTGTTTATAAGTGTGTAAAGTGTGTGTGACTGTTGGCATCGGTGCATGTGTGTTTGTGTTTTCATGTGTATATGCCTGGGAGTGTATATTCTTGTGTGTGTATAGGTGTGAGTCTATCTTTGAGTGAGTGAGTATGACTGTGTGAGTCAGAGTTAGAGTGGGTAAATTGTGTGATTGTATGTGTGTATATTTGTGAGTGTGTATTTCTGTGTGTGTGTAGGTGTGTGAGTCTACTTTTGAGTGCGAGTGAGTACGAAGGTGTGAGTGAGTGACAGGTGTGCATAATGTGTGATTGTATGTGCGTATATATGTGAGTGTGTATTTCTGTACGTGTGTAATGTGTGACTGTGTGTTGGCATGTGTGCTTGTGTTTTGACGTGTATATGCTTGTGAGTGTGCCTTTTTGTGTGTGTATAGGTGTGAGTCAATTTTTAAGTAAGTGCGTATGACTGTGTGAGTGAGAGTGAGAGTGGGTACCTATGTGTGATTGTATGTGTGTATACTTGTGAGTGCATATTTCTGCGTGTGTGAGTGTGTAAGTGTGGGTGTTTGTATCTGAGTTTGAGGGAATGTGAGAGAGTGTGTCTGTGTTTGTGTGTGTACGTTTGATAGCATGTGTCGGTGAGTGTGTGTCAGTGACAGTCTGCGTGAGAGTTTTATTCGTGGGAGTTGGCTTCTGTGTTTCAGTACGTATTTCAATGTGTGTGAGTTATGTGTGGGTGTGTGTGACTGATGGGTCTTAGTGGGTTGGCTTATGGGTCAGAGTATGAATTCAAGGGTGTGTGTGTGTTTGTGTGTGTGAGTGTGAAAACATGTGAATGCGTTTGGTGTGAGGGTGGGTGTGTGAGTGTTGGTGTTCATGGGTTTGTATGGGTGTGCATGAGTGTGTGTTGTCATCTGTGCATGTGGGCATTTGTGTTTGTAGGTGTATATGCTTGTGAGTGGGTATTTGTGTGTGGGTAGGTGTTTGAATCTCTTTTTGAGTGTGAGTGAGTATAAATGTTTGAGTGACGGAAAGGGGGTACATATGTGATATTGTATGTACCTGTTTGTGAGTGTGTATTTTTGTGTGTGTAGAGGTGTGAGTCTATTTTTGAGTAAGGGGGTATGAGTGTGTGAGTCGGAGTAAGAGTGGGGACATAGGTGTGACTGTATGTGCGTATATTTGTGAGTATGTATTTCTGTGTGTGGGTGTGGGTGTGTGAGTCTGTTTTTGAGTGTGAGTGAGTATGAATGTGTGAGTGAATGACGGGGTGCATATGTGTGATTGTATGGGCACATGTTTGTGAGTCTGTATTTCTGTGTGTGTGGGTGTGTAAGAGGGTGTATAAATGTGTGTTTCAGTGAATGCGAGAGAGCGTATTCCCGTGTGTGTTTGTGTTTCTGTGTGTGTGTGATTGCATGTGGTGTTGAGTGTGTGAGTGTGAGTGACAGAGTCAATGTGAGAATTTTGTTTTTGTGAGTTGGCTTGTGTGTCTGTGTGTGTTTGAATGTGTATGTGAGGGGTGAGTGTGTGTATTTGTGTGATGTGTCTTAGTGGGTTGGCATGTGTGTCTGAGTATGGATTCAAATGCTTTGGAGGGTGTTTGTGTGTGAGTGCGACACAGAGTAAATGTGTAAACGTGTAGGTGTATGAGCGTGTGAGTTTTGAATGTGTGTGTAAGTGACTGTGCGGGAGTGTAAATGTGAGTGTGCGAGCGTCTGGAATTTTTTTCTCTGTAGGTGTGCATGTGATTGCAAGGGAGTCATGTGTGGGTGAGTGTGAGTGTGAGTTTTGGGGTGTTGGTGGGTGGATGTGAGTGAATGTGTGACTGCATCTGTGTGTACATGTGTATTTGAACATGAATTTCTTTGTTCATGGGTGCGAGAGTTAGTGTGAATGAGTTAGTGTGTGACATTGTGTTTTGGTGTGGGGAGGTGTGTGAGAATGTGCAGGCGTTTGCAAGTGAGTGTGTCAGTGAGTTTGGGATTGAGTGTGCGTTGGTGCTTGGGTGCGGGAGTGTGAATGATTGTGTGAGGTTGGTTCTTGTGTGCGTTGGTGTGAGTGTGTGCGTGTGTGTGTGTATGTGTGTGAGTGCATGCAGTGGGAGATATGTGGGTGAGTATGAGAGTCAGTGAATGAGTGCATTTGTATGTTACTGTGTTGGCTTGGGTGTATTCACATGTCTGCGTATGCACGTGTGTTTTTTAAGTGTGATTGTGTTTTTCTGTGAGTGTGTGAATGTGAGGGTAGGGGTGTGTGTGTTGTCTCCTGTGTGTGTTCACATGTGTGTTAGTGTTTGTTTATATCTGTGTGTGTTTCTGTGTTTGTACGTGTCTGATTACATTTGAGTGTGAATTTGTAAATATGTGCATGAATGAGCGTGTGCATCTATGTTTGTGATTGTGGACGTTTGGGTGTGTGTACGTGTACATATCTGAGTGTGTATGGCAGTGAGTGTTTGTGAATGAGTCAGTGTGTGTGTGTATGGGTGTGTACGTGTGTGTGTGTGAGATGGGAATGGGTGTGCGTTTGTGATGTGTGTCAGTGTGTTGCCTCGGGTTTGAGTATCGATTCAATATTGTGGGTGAGTTTGTGGGTGAGTGTGTGTGTGAGAGAGTGTGAATGTCTGCATGTGTATGTTCATATGTGTGTAAGTGTGTGTGAGGGTGAGTGTGTGACTTGTGTGGTTATAAGTGTGTAAGGGTGTGTGTGACTGTGTGTTGGCATCTGTGTATGTGTGTTTGTGTTTTCATGTGTATATGCTTGTGAGTGTGTAATTTTGTGTGTGTATAGGTGCGAGTCCATTTTTGAGTACGTATGAATATGTGAGTGAGAGCGAGAGTAGGTACATATGTGTGATTGTATGTGCGTATAGTGTTGAGTGTGTATTTCTGTGTGTGTGTAGGTGTGTGAGCCTATTTTTGAGTGTGTGTTTGTGACTTACTGTGTAAGTGTGTATGTTGGTGTGTGAGTGCTTGTGTCCAAGGGTGTATGTATATGACTGTTTTTGTGTAAGGGTTTTTGTGTGTGCTGGTGTGTGATGTGTACAATACTGTGTTTTGCGTTATGTGTCTGTGTGTTGTGTTTGTGTTTGTACTCGTGCATTTGTGTGTACGTGTAGGTTCATATGTGTGTGAGGGTGAATGTGTGTGTGCTTTTGAGTGTGTGTATGGGTGTGTGCAGGTGTGTTGGAATCTGTGTATGTGTGTGATTATGTTTGTATGTGCATAGGCTTGTGAGTGCGTATTTGTGTGTGTAGGTGTTTGAGATTATTTTTGAGTGTGAGTGAGTATAAATGTGTGAGTGACTGAAAGGGGGTACATATGTGATATGGCATGTACATATGTTTGTGAGGTGAGTGTGTGACTTCTGTGTTTATAAGTGTGTAAAGTGTGTGTAACTGTTGGCATCGGTGCATGTGTGTTTGTGTTTTCATGTGTATATGCCTGGGAGTGTATATTCTTGTGTGTGTATAGGTGTGAGTCTATCTTTGAGTGAGTGAGTATGACTGTGTGAGTCAGAGTTAGAGTGGGTAAATTGTGTGATTGTATGTGTGTATATTTGTGAGTGTGTATTTCTGTGTGTGTGTAGGTGTGTGAGTCTACTTTTGAGTGCGAGTGAGTACGAAGGTGTGAGTGAGTGACAGGTGTGCATAATGTGTGATTGTATGTGCGTATATATGTGAGTGTGTATTTCTGTACGTGTGTAATGTGTGACTGTGTGTTGGCATGTGTGCTTGTGTTTTTACGTGTATATGCTTGTGAGTGTGCCTTTTTGTGTGTGTATAGGTGTGAGTCAATTTTTAAGTAAGTGCGTATGACTGTGTGAGTGAGAGTGAGAGTGGGTACCTATGTGTGATTGTATGTGTGTATACTTGTGAGTGCATATTTCTGCGTGTGTGAGTGTGTAAGTGTGGGTGTTTGTATCTGAGTTTGAGGGAATGTGAGAGAGTGTGTCTGTGTTTGTGTGTGTACGTTTGATAGCATGTGTCGGTGAGTGTGTGTCAGTGACAGTCTGCGTGAGAGTTTTATTCGTGGGAGTTGGCTTCTGTGTTTCAGTACGTATTTCAATGTGTGTGAGTTATGTGTGGGTGTGTGTGACTGATGGGTCTTAGTGGGTTGGCTTATGGGTCAGAGTATGAATTCAAGGGTGTGTGTGTGTTTGTGTGTGTGAGTGTGAAAGCATGTGAATGCGTTTGGTGTGAGGGTGGGTGTGTGAGTGTTGGTGTTCATGGGTTTGTATGGGTGTGCATGAGTGTGTGTTGTCATCTGTGCATGTGGGCATTTGTGTTTGTAGGTGTATATGCTTGTGAGTGGGTATTTGTGTGTGGGTAGGTGTTTGAATCTCTTTTTGAGTGTGAGTGAGTATAAATGTTTGAGTGACGGAAAGGGGGTACATATGTGATATTGTATGTACCTGTTTGTGAGTGTGTATTTTTGTGTGTGTAGAGGTGTGAGTCTATTTTTGAGTAAGGGGGTATGAGTGTGTGAGTCGGAGTAAGAGTGGGGACATAGGTGTGACTGTATGTGCGTATATTTGTGAGTATGTATTTCTGTGTGTGGGTGTGGGTGTGTGAGTCTGTTTTTGAGTGTGAGTGAGTATGAATGTGTGAGTGAATGACGGGGTGCATATGTGTGATTGTATGGGCACATGTTTGTGAGTCTGTATTTCTGTGTGTGTGGGTGTGTAAGAGGGTGTATAAATGTGTGTTTCAGTGAATGCGAGAGAGCGTATTCCCGTGTGTGTTTGTGTTTCTGTGTGTGTGTGATTGCATGTGGTGTTGAGTGTGTGAGTGTGAGTGACAGAGTCAATGTGAGAATTTTGTTTTTGTGAGTTGGCTTGTGTGTCTGTGTGTGTTTGAATGTGTATGTGAGGGGTGAGTGTGTGTATTTGTGTGATGTGTCTTAGTGGGT
This sequence comes from Castor canadensis, assembly GCF_047511655.1. Lineage (NCBI taxonomy): Eukaryota > Metazoa > Chordata > Mammalia > Rodentia > Castoridae > Castor > Castor canadensis. Next base: position 85,064,082 of record NC_133386.1, read on the forward strand.
TGGCATGTGTGTCTGAGTATGGATTCAAATGCTTTGGAGGGTGTTTGTGTGTGAGTGCGAGACAGAGTAAATGTGTAAACGTGTAGGTGTATGAGCGTGTGAGTTTTGAATGTGTGTGTAAGTGACTGTGCGGGAGTGTAAATGTGAGTGTGCGAGCGTCTGTAATTTTTTTCTCTGTAGGTGTGCATGTGATTGCAAGGGAGTCATGTGTGGGTGAGTGTGAGTGTGAGTTTTGGGGTGTTGGTGGGTGTATGTGAGTGAATGTGTGACTGCATCTGTGTGTACATGTGTATTTGAACATGAATTTCTTTGTTCATGGGTGCGAGAGTTAGTGTGAATGAGTTAGTGTGTGACATTGTGTTTTGGTGTGGGGAGGTGTGTGAGAATGTGCAGGCGTTTGCAAGTGAGTGTGTCAGTGAGTTTGGGATTGAGTGGGCGTTGGTGCTTGGGTGCGGGAGTGTGAATGATTGTGTGAGGTTGGTTCTTGTGTGCGTTGGTGTGAGTGTGTGCGTGTGTGTGTGTATGTGTGTGAGTGCATGCAGTGGGAGATATGTGGGTGAGTATGAGAGTCAGTGAATGAGTGCATTTGTATGTTACTGTGTTGGCTTGGGTGTATTCACATGTCTGCGTATGCACGTGTGTTTTTTAAGTGTGATTGTGTTTTTCTGTGAGTGTGTGAATGTGAGGGTAGGGGTGTGTGTGTTGTCTCCTGTGTGTGTTCACATGTGTGTTAGTGTTTGTTTATATCTGTGTGTGTTTCTGTGTTTGTACGTGTCTGATTACATTTGAGTGTGAATTTGTAAATATGTGCATGAATGAGCGTGTGCATCTATGTTTGTGATTGTGGACGTTTGGGTGTGTGTACGTATACATATCTGAGTGTGTATGGCAGTGAGTGTTTGTGAATGAGTCAGTGTGTGTGTGTATGGGTGTGTACTTGTGTGTGTGTGAGATGGGAACGGGTGTGCGTTTGTGATGTGTGTCAGTGTGTTGCCTCGGGTTTGAGTATCGATTCAATATTGTGGGTGAGTTTGTGGGTGAGTGTGTGTGTGAGAGAGTGTGAATGTCTGCATGTGTATGTTCATATGTGTGTAAGTGTGTGTGAGGGTGAGTGTGTGACTTGTGTGGTTATAAGTGTGTAAGGGTGTGTGTGACTGTGTGTTGGCATCTGTGTATGTGTGTTTGTGTTTTCATGTGTATATGCTTGTGAGTGTGTAATTTTGTGTGTGTATAGGTGCGAGTCCATTTTTGAGTACGTATGAATATGTGAGTGAGAGCGAGAGTAGGTACATATGTGTGATTGTATGTGCGTATAGTGTTGAGTGTGTATTTCTGTGTGTGTGTAGGTGTGTGAGCCTATTTTTGAGTGTGTGTTTGTGACTTACTGTGTAAGTGTGTATGTTGGTGTGTGAGTGCTTGTGTCCAAGGGTGTATGTATATGAATGTTTTTGTGTAAGGGTTTTTGTGTGTGCTGGTGTGTGATGTGTACAATACTGTGTTTTGCGTTATGTGTCTGTGTGTTGTGTTTGTGTTTGTACTCGTGCATTTGTGTGTACGTGTAGGTTCATATGTGTGTGAGGGTGAATGTGTGTGTGCTTTTGAGTGTGTGTATGGGTGTGTGCAGGTGTGTTGGCATCTGTGTATGTGTGTGATTATGTTTGTATGTGCATAGGCTTGTGAGTGCGTATTTGTGTGTGTAGGTGTTTGAGATTATTTTTGAGTGTGAGTGCGTATAAATGTGTGAGTGACTGAAAGGGGGTACATATGTGATATGGCATGTACATATGTTTGTGAGGTGAGTGTGTGACTTCTGTGTTTATAAGTGTGTAAAGTGTGTGTGACTGTTGGCATCGGTGCATGTGTGTTTGTGTTTTCATGTGTATATGCCTGGGAGTGTATATTCTTGTGTGTGTATAGGTGTGAGTCTATCTTTGAGTGAGTGAGTATGACTGTGTGAGTCAGAGTTAGAGTGGGTAAATTGTGTGATTGTATGTGTGTATATTTGTGAGTGTGTATTTCTGTGTGTGTGTAGGTGTGTGAGTCTACTTTTGAGTGCGAGTGAGTACGAAGGTGTGAGTGAGTGACAGGTGTGCATAATGTGTGATTGTATGTGCGTATATATGTGAGTGTGTATTTCTGTACGTGTGTAATGTGTGACTGTGTGTTGGCATGTGTGCTTGTGTTTTGACGTGTATATGCTTGTGAGTGTGCCTTTTTGTGTGTGTATAGGTGTGAGTCAATTTTTAAGTAAGTGCGTATGACTGTGTGAGTGAGAGTGAGAGTGGGTACCTATGTGTGATTGTATGTGTGTATACTTGTGAGTGCATATTTCTGCGTGTGTGAGTGTGTAAGTGTGGGTGTTTGTATCTGAGTTTGAGGGAATGTGAGAGAGTGTGTCTGTGTTTGTGTGTGTACGTTTGATAGCATGTGTCGGTGAGTGTGTGTCAGTGACAGTCTGCGTGAGAGTTTTATTCGTGGGAGTTGGCTTCTGTGTTTCAGTACGTATTTCAATGTGTGTGAGTTATGTGTGGGTGTGTGTGACTGATGGGTCTTAGTGGGTTGGCTTATGGGTCAGAGTATGAATTCAAGGGTGTGTGTGTGTTTGTGTGTGTGAGTGTGAAAGCATGTGAATGCGTTTGGTGTGAGGGTGTGTGTGTGAGTGTTGGTGTTCATGGGTTTGTATGGGTGTGCATGAGTGTGTGTTGTCATCTGTGCATGTGGGCATTTGTGTTTGTAGGTGTATATGCTTGTGAGTGGGTATTTGTGTGTGTGTAGGTGTTTGAATCTCTTTTTGAGTGTGAGTGAGTATAAATGTTTGAGTGACGGAAAGGGGGTACATATGTGATATTGTATGTACCTGTTTGTGAATGTGTATTTTTGTGTGTGTAGAGGTGTGAGTCTATTTTTGAGTAAGGGGGTATGAGTGTGTGAGTCGGAGTAAGAGTGGGGACATAGGTGTGACTGTATGTGCGTATATTTGTGAGTATGTATTTCTGTGTGTGGGTGTGGGTGTGTGAGTCTGTTTTTGAGTGTGAGTGAGTATGAATGTGTGAGTGAATGACGGGGTGCATATGTGTGATTGTATGGGCACATGTTTGTGAGTCTGTATTTCTGTGTGTGTGGGTGTGTAAGAGGGTGTATAAATGTGTGTTTCAGTGAATGCGAGAGAGCGTATTCCCGTGTGTGTTTGTGTTTCTGTGTGTGTGTGATTGCATGTGGTGTTGAGTGTGTGAGTGTGAGTGACAGAGTCAATGTGAGAATTTTGTTTTTGTGAGTTGGCTTGTGTGTCTGTGTGTGTTTGAATGTGTATGTGAGGGGTGAGTGTGTGTATTTGTGTGATGTGTCTTAGTGGGTTGGCATGTGTGTCTGAGTATGGATTCAAATGCTTTGGAGGGTGTTTGTGTGTGAGTGCGAGACAGAGTAAATGTGTAAACGTGTAGGTGTATGAGCGTGTGAGTTTTGAATGTGTGTGTAAGTGACTGTGCGGGAGTGTAAATGTGAGTGTGCGAGCGTCTGGAATTTTTTTCTCTGTAGGTGTGCATGTGATTGCAAGGGAGTCATGTGTGGGTGAGTGTGAGTGTGAGTTTTGGGGTGTTGGTGGGTGTATGTGAGTGAATGTGTGACTGCATCTGTGTGTACATGTGTATTTGAACATGAATTTCTTTGTTCATGGGTGCGAGAGTTAGTGTGAATGAGTTAGTGTGTGACATTGTGTTTTGGTGTGGGGAGGTGTGTGAGAATGTGCAGGCGTTTGCAAGTGAGTGTGTCAGTGAGTTTGGGATTGAGTGTGCGTTGGTGCTTGGGTGCGGGAGTGTGAATGATTGTGTGAGGTTGGTTCTTGTGTGCGTTGGTGTGAGTGTGTGCGTGTGTGTGTGTATGTGTGTGAGTGCATGCAGTGGGAGATATGTGGGTGAGTATGAGAGTCAGTGAATGAGTGCATTTGTATGTTACTGTGTTGGCTTGGGTGTATTCACATGTCTGCGTATGCACGTGTGTTTTTTAAGTGTGATTGTGTTTTTCTGTGAGTGTGTGAATGTGAGGGTAGGGGTGTGTGTGTTGTCTCCTGTGTGTGTTCACATGTGTGTTAGTGTTTGTTTATATCTGTGTGTGTTTCTGTGTTTGTACGTGTCTGATTACATTTGAGTGTGAATTTGTAAATATGTGCATGAATGAGCGTGTGCATCTATGTTTGTGATTGTGGACGTTTGGGTGTGTGTACGTGTACATATCTGAGTGTGTATGGCAGTGAGTGTTTGTGAATGAGTCAGTGTGTGTGTGTATGGGTGTGTACGTGTGTGTGTGTGAGATGGGAACGGGTGTGTGTTTGTGATGTGTGTCAGTGTGTTGCCTCGGGTTTGAGTATCGATTCAATATTGTGGGTGAGTTTGTGGGTGAGTGTGTGTGTGAGAGAGTGTGAATGTCTGCATGTGTATGTTCATATGTGTGTAAGTGTGTGTGAGGGTGAGTGTGTGACTTGTGTGGTTATAAGTGTGTAAGGGTGTGTGTGACTGTGTGTTGGCATCTGTGTATGTGTGTTTGTGTTTTCATGTGTATATGCTTGTGAGTGTGTAATTTTGTGTGTGTATAGGTGCGAGTCCATTTTTGAGTACGTATGAATATGTGAGTGAGAGCGAGAGTAGGTACATATGTGTGATTGTATGTGCGTATAGTGTTGAGTGTGTATTTCTGTGTGTGTGTAGGTGTGTGAGCCTATTTTTGAGTGTGTGTTTGTGACTTACTGTGTAAGTGTGTATGTTGGTGTGTGAGTGCTTGTGTCCAAGGGTGTATGTATATGACTGTTTTTGTGTAAGGGTTTTTGTGTGTGCTGGTGTGTGATGTGTACAATACTGTGTTTTGCGTTATGTGTCTGTGTGTTGTGTTTGTGTTTGTACTCGTGCATTTGTGTGTACGTGTAGGTTCATATGTGTGTGAGGGTGAATGTGTGTGTGCTTTTGAGTGTGTGTATGGGTGTGTGCAGGTGTGTTGGAATCTGTGTATGTGTGTGATTATGTTTGTATGTGCATAGGCTTGTGAGTGCGTATTTGTGTGTGTAGGTGTTTGAGATTATTTTTGAGTGTGAGTGAGTATAAATGTGTGAGTGACTGAAAGGGGGTACATATGTGATATGGCATGTACATATGTTTGTGAGGTGAGTGTGTGACTTCTGTGTTTATAAGTGTGTAAAGTGTGTGTGACTGTTGGCATCGGTGCATGTGTGTTTGTGTTTTCATGTGTATATGCCTGGGAGTGTATATTCTTGTGTGTGTATAGGTGTGAGTCTATCTTTGAGTGAGTGAGTATGACTGTGTGAGTCAGAGTTAGAGTGGGTAAATTGTGTGATTGTATGTGTGTATATTTGTGAGTGTGTATTTCTGTGTGTGTGTAGGTGTGTGAGTCTACTTTTGAGTGCGAGTGAGTACGAAGGTGTGAGTGAGTGACAGGTGTGCATAATGTGTGATTGTATGTGCGTATATATGTGAGTGTGTATTTCTGTACGTGTGTAATGTGTGACTGTGTGTTGGCATGTGTGCTTGTGTTTTGACGTGTATATGCTTGTGAGTGTGCCTTTTTGTGTGTGTATAGGTGTGAGTCAATTTTTAAGTAAGTGCGTATGACTGTGTGAGTGAGAGTGAGAGTGGGTACCTATGTGTGATTGTATGTGTGTATACTTGTGAGTGCATATTTCTGCGTGTGTGAGTGTGTAAGTGTGGGTGTTTGTATCTGAGTTTGAGGGAATGTGAGAGAGTGTGTCTGTGTTTGTGTGTGTACGTTTGATAGCATGTGTCGGTGAGTGTGTGTCAGTGACAGTCTGCGTGAGAGTTTTATTCGTGGGAGTTGGCTTCTGTGTTTCAGTACGTATTTCAATGTGTGTGAGTTATGTGTGGGTGTGTGTGACTGATGGGTCTTAGTGGGTTGGCTTATGGGTCAGAGTATGAATTCAAGGGTGTGTGTGTGTTTGTGTGTGTGAGTGTGAAAGCATGTGAATGCGTTTGGTGTGAGGGTGGGTGTGTGAGTGTTGGTGTTCATGGGTTTGTATGGGTGTGCATGAGTGTGTGTTGTCATCTGTGCATGTGGGCATTTGTGTTTGTAGGTGTATATGCTTGTGAGTGGGTATTTGTGTGTGGGTAGGTGTTTGAATCTCTTTTTGAGTGTGAGTGAGTATAAATGTTTGAGTGACGGAAAGGGGGTACATATGTGATATTGTATGTACCTGTTTGTGAGTGTGTATTTTTGTGTGTGTAGAGGTGTGAGTCTATTTTTGAGTAAGGGGGTATGAGTGTGTGAGTCGGAGTAAGAGTGGGGACATAGGTGTGACTGTATGTGCGTATATTTGTGAGTATGTATTTCTGTGTGTGGGTGTGGGTGTGTGAGTCTGTTTTTGAGTGTGAGTGAGTATGAATGTGTGAGTGAATGACGGGGTGCATATGTGTGATTGTATGGGCACATGTTTGTGAGTCTGTATTTCTGTGTGTGTGGGTGTGTAAGAGGGTGTATAAATGTGTGTTTCAGTGAATGCGAGAGAGCGTATTCCCGTGTGTGTTTGTGTTTCTGTGTGTGTGTGATTGCATGTGGTGTTGAGTGTGTGAGTGTGAGTGACAGAGTCAATGTGAGAATTTTGTTTTTGTGAGTTGGCTTGTGTGTCTGTGTGTGTTTGAATGTGTATGTGAGGGGTGAGTGTGTGTATTTGTGTGATGTGTCTTAGTGGGTTGGCATGTGTGTCTGAGTATGGATTCAAATGCTTTGGAGGGTGTTTGTGTGTGAGTGCGAGACAGAGTAAATGTGTAAACGTGTAGGTGTATGAGCGTGTGAGTTTTGAATGTGTGTGTAAGTGACTGTGCGGGAGTGTAAATGTGAGTGTGCGAGCGTCTGTAATTTTTTTCTCTGTAGGTGTGCATGTGATTGCAAGGGAGTCATGTGTGGGTGAGTGTGAGTGTGAGTTTTGGGGTGTTGGTGGGTGTATGTGAGTGAATGTGTGACTGCATCTGTGTGTACATGTGTATTTGAACATGAATTTCTTTGTTCATGGGTGCGAGAGTTAGTGTGAATGAGTTAGTGTGTGACATTGTGTTTTGGTGTGGGGAGGTGTGTGAGAATGTGCAGGCGTTTGCAAGTGAGTGTGTCAGTGAGTTTGGGATTGAGTGGGCGTTGGTGCTTGGGTGCGGGAGTGTGAATGATTGTGTGAGGTTGGTTCTTGTGTGCGTTGGTGTGAGTGTGTGCGTGTGTGTGTGTATGTGTGTGAGTGCATGCAGTGGGAGATATGTGGGTGAGTATGAGAGTCAGTGAATGAGTGCATTTGTATGTTACTGTGTTGGCTTGGGTGTATTCACATGTCTGCGTATGCACGTGTGTTTTTTAAGTGTGATTGTGTTTTTCTGTGAGTGTGTGAATGTGAGGGTAGGGGTGTGTGTGTTGTCTCCTGTGTGTGTTCACATGTGTGTTAGTGTTTGTTTATATCTGTGTGTGTTTCTGTGTTTGTACGTGTCTGATTACATTTGAGTGTGAATTTGTAAATATGTGCATGAATGAGCGTGTGCATCTATGTTTGTGATTGTGGACGTTTGGGTGTGTGTACGTGTACATATCTGAGTGTGTATGGCAGTGAGTGTTTGTGAATGAGTCAGTGTGTGTGTGTATGGGTGTGTACGTGTGTGTGTGTGAGATGGGAACGGGTGTGCGTTTGTGATGTGTGTCAGTGTGTTGCCTCGGGTTTGAGTATCGATTCAATATTGTGGGTGAGTTTGTGCTTGAGTGTGTGTGTGAGAGAGTGTGAATGTCTGCATGTGTATGTTCATATGTGTGTAAGTGTGTGTGAGGGTGAGTGTGTGACTTGTGTGGTTATAAGTGTGTAAGGGTGTGTGTGACTGTGTGTTGGCATCTGTGTATGTGTGTTTGTGTTTTCATGTGTATATGCTTGTGAGTGTGTAATTTTGTGTGTGTATAGGTGCGAGTCCATTTTTGAGTACGTATGAATATGTGAGTGAGAGCGAGAGTAGGTACATATGTGTGATTGTATGTGCGTATAGTGTTGAGTGTGTATTTCTGTGTGTGTGTAGGTGTGTGAGCCTATTTTTGAGTGTGTGTTTGTGACTTACTGTGTAAGTGTGTATGTTGGTGTGTGAGTGCTTGTGTCCAAGGGTGTATGTATATGAATGTTTTTGTGTAAGGGTTTTTGTGTGTGCTGGTGTGTGATGTGTACAATACTGTGTCTTGCGTTATGTGTCTGTGTGTTGTGTTTGTGTTTGTACTCGTGCATTTGTGTGTACGTGTAGGTTCATATGTGTGTGAGGGTGAATGTGTGTGTGCTTTTGAGTGTGTGTATGGGTGTGTGCAGGTGTGTTGGCATCTGTGTATGTGTGTGATTATGTTTGTATGTGCATAGGCTTGTGAGTGCGTATTTGTGTGTGTAGGTGTTTGAGATTATTTTTGAGTGTGAGTGAGTATAAATGTGTGAGTGACTGAAAGGGGGTACATATGTGATATGGCATGTACATATGTTTGTGAGGTGAGTGTGTGACTTCTGTGTTTATAAGTGTGTAAAGTGTGTGTGACTGTTGGCATCGGTGCATGTGTGTTTGTGTTTTCATGTGTATATGCCTGGGAGTGTATATTCTTGTGTGTGTATAGGTGTGAGTCTATCTTTGAGTGAGTGAGTATGACTGTGTGAGTCAGAGTTAGAGTGGGTAAATTGTGTGATTGTATGTGTGTATATTTGTGAGTGTGTATTTCTGTGTGTGTGTAGGTGTGTGAGTCTACTTTTGAGTGTGAGTGAGTACGAAGGTGTGAGTGAGTGACAGGTGTGCATAATGTGTGATTGTATGTGCGTATATATGTGAGTGTGTATTTCTGTACGTGTGTAATGTGTGACTGTGTGTTGGCATGTGTGCTTGTGTTTTTACGTGTATATGCTTGTGAGTGTGCCTTTTTGTGTGTGTATAGGTGTGAGTCAATTTTTAAGTAAGTGCGTATGACTGTGTGAGTGAGAGTGAGAGTGGGTACCTATGTGTGATTGTATGTGTGTATACTTGTGAGTGCATATTTCTGCGTGTGTGAGTGTGTAAGTGTGGGTGTTTGTATCTGAGTTTGAGGGAATGTGAGAGAGTGTGTCTGTGTTTGTGTGTGTACGTTTGATAGCATGTGTCGGTGAGTGTGTGTCAGTGACAGTCTGCGTGAGAGTTTTATTCGTGGGAGTTGGCTTCTGTGTTTCAGTACGTATTTCAATGTGTGTGAGTTATGTGTGGGTGTGTGTGACTGATGGGTCTTAGTGGGTTGGCTTATGGGTCAGAGTATGAATTCAAGGGTGTGTGTGTGTTTGTGTGTGTGAGTGTGAAAGCATGTGAATGCGTTTGGTGTGAGGGTGGGTGTGTGAGTGTTGGTGTTCATGGGTTTGTATGGGTGTGCATGAGTGTGTGTTGTCATCTGTGCATGTGGGCATTTGTGTTTGTAGGTGTATATGCTTGTGAGTGGGTATTTGTGTGTGGGTAGGTGTTTGAATCTCTTTTTGAGTGTGAGTGAGTATAAATGTTTGAGTGACGGAAAGGGGGTACATATGTGATATTGTATGTACCTGTTTGTGAGTGTGTATTTTTGTGTGTGTAGAGGTGTGAGTCTATTTTTGAGTAAGGGGGTATGAGTGTGTGAGTCGGAGTAAGAGTGGGGACATAGGTGTGACTGTATGTGCGTATATTTGTGAGTATGTATTTCTGTGTGTGGGTGTGGGTGTGTGAGTCTGTTTTTGAGTGTGAGTGAGTATGAATGTGTGAGTGAATGACGGGGTGCATATGTGTGATTGTATGGGCACATGTTTGTGAGTCTGTATTTCTGTGTGTGTGGGTGTGTAAGAGGGTGTATAAATGTGTGTTTCAGTGAATGCGAGAGAGCGTATTCCCGTGTGTGTTTGTGTTTCTGTGTGTGTGTGATTGCATGTGGTGTTGAGTGTGTGAGTGTGAGTGACAGAGTCAATGTGAGAATTTTGTTTTTGTGAGTTGGCTTGTGTGTCTGTGTGTGTTTGAATGTGTATGTGAGGGGTGAGTGTGTGTATTTGTGTGATGTGTCTTAGTGGGTTGGCATGTGTGTCTGAGTATGGATTCAAATGCTTTGGAGGGTGTTTGTGTGTGAGTGCGAGACAGAGTAAATGTGTAAACGTGTAGGTGTATGAGCGTGTGAGTTTTGAATGTGTGTGTAAGTGACTGTGCGGGAGTGTAAATGTGAGTGTGCGAGCGTCTGTAATTTTTTTCTCTGTAGGTGTGCATGTGATTGCAAGGGAGTCATGTGTGGGTGAGTGTGAGTGTGAGTTTTGGGGTGTTGGTGGGTGTATGTGAGTGAATGTGTGACTGCATCTGTGTGTACATGTGTATTTGAACATGAATTTCTTTGTTCATGGGTGCGAGAGTTAGTGTGAATGAGTTAGTGTGTGACATTGTGTTTTGGTGTGGGGAGGTGTGTGAGAATGTGCAGGCGTTTGCAAGTGAGTGTGTCAGTGAGTTTGGGATTGAGTGGGCGTTGGTGCTTGGGTGCGGGAGTGTGAATGATTGTGTGAGGTTGGTTCTTGTGTGCGTTGGTGTGAGTGTGTGCGTGTGTGTGTGTATGTGTGTGAGTGCATGCAGTGGGAGATATGTGGGTGAGTATGAGAGTCAGTGAATGAGTGCATTTGTATGTTACTGTGTTGGCTTGGGTGTATTCACATGTCTGCGTATGCACGTGTGTTTTTTAAGTGTGATTGTGTTTTTCTGTGAGTGTGTGAATGTGAGGGTAGGGGTGTGTGTGTTGTCTCCTGTGTGTGTTCACATGTGTGTTAGTGTTTGTTTATATCTGTGTGTGTTTCTGTGTTTGTACGTGTCTGATTACATTTGAGTGTGAATTTGTAAATATGTGCATGAATGAGCGTGTGCATCTATGTTTGTGATTGTGGACGTTTGGGTGTGTGTACGTGTACATATCTGAGTGTGTATGGCTGTGAGTGTTTGTGAATGAGTCAGTGTGTGTGTGTATGGGTGTGTACGTGTGTGTGTGTGAGATGGGAACGGGTGTGCGTTTGTGATGTGTGTCAGTGTGTTGCCTCGGGTTTGAGTATCGATTCAATATTGTGGGTGATTTTGTGGGTGAGTGTGTGTGTGAGAGAGTGTGAATGTCTGCATGTGTATGTTCATATGTGTGTAAGTGTGTGTGAGGGTGAGTGTGTGACTTGTGTGGTTATAAGTGTGTAAGGGTGTGTGTGACTGTGTGTTGGCATCTGTGTATGTGTGTTTGTGTTTTCATGTGTATATGCTTGTGAGTGTGTAATTTTGTGTGTGTATAGGTGCGAGTCCATTTTTGAGTACGTATGAATATGTGAGTGAGAGCGAGAGTAGGTACATATGTGTGATTGTATGTGCGTATAGTGTTGAGTGTGTATTTCTGTGTGTGTAGGTGTGTGAGCCTATTTTTGAGTGTGTGTTTGTGACTTACTGTGTAAGTGTGTATGTTGGTGTGTGAGTGCTTGTGTCCAAGGGTGTATGTATATGAATGTTTTTGTGTAAGGGTTTTTGTGTGTGCTGGTGTGTGATGTGTACAATACTGTGTTTTGCGTTATGTGTCTGTGTGTTGTGTTTGTGTTTGTACTCGTGCATTTGTGTGTACGTGTAGGTTCATATGTGTGTGAGGGTGAATGTGTGTGTGCTTTTGAGTGTGTGTATGGGTGTGTGCAGGTGTGTTGGCATCTGTGTATGTGTGTGATTATGTTTGTATGTGCATAGGCTTGTGAGTGCGTATTTGTGTGTGTAGGTGTTTGAGATTATTTTTGAGTGTGAGTGAGTATAAATGTGTGAGTGACTGAAAGGGGGTACATATGTGATATGGCATGTACATATGTTTGTGAGGTGAGTGTGTGACTTCTGTGTTTATAAGTGTGTAAAGTGTGTGTGACTGTTGGCATCGGTGCATGTGTGTTTGTGTTTTCATGTGTATATGCCTGGGAGTGTATATTCTTGTGTGTGTATAGGTGTGAGTCTATCTTTGAGTGAGTGAGTATGACTGTGTGAGTCAGAGTTAGAGTGGGTAAATTGTGTGATTGTATGTGTGTATATTTGTGAGTGTGTATTTCTGTGTGTGTGTAGGTGTGTGAGTCTACTTTTGAGTGCGAGTGAGTACGAAGGTGTGAGTGAGTGACAGGTGTGCATAATGTGTGATTGTATGTGCGTATATATGTGAGTGTGTATTTCCGTACGTGTGTAATGTGTGACTGTGTGTTGGCATGTGTGCTTGTGTTTTTACGTGTATATGCTTGTGAGTGTGCCTTTTTGTGTGTGTATAGGTGTGAGTCAATTTTTAAGTAAGTGCGTATGACTGTGTGAGTGAGAGTGAGAGTGGGTACCTATGTGTGATTGTATGTGTGTATACTTGTGAGTGCATATTTCTGCGTGTGTGAGTGTGTAAGTGTGGGTGTTTGTATCTGAGTTTGAGGGAATGTGAGAGAGTGTGTCTGTGTTTGTGTGTGTACGTTTGATAGCATGTGTCGGTGAGTGTGTGTCAGTGACAGTCTGCGTGAGAGTTTTATTCGTGGGAGTTGGCTTCTGTGTTTCAGTACGTATTTCAATGTGTGTGAGTTATGTGTGGGTGTGTGTGACTGATGGGTCTTAGTGGGTTGGCTTATGGGTCAGAGTATGAATTCAAGGGTGTGTGTGTGTTTGTGTGTGTGAGTGTGAAAGCATGTGAATGCGTTTGGTGTGAGGGTGGGTGTGTGAGTGTTGGTGTTCATGGGTTTGTATGGGTGTGCATGAGTGTGTGTTGTCATCTGTGCATGTGGGCATTTGTGTTTGTAGGTGTATATGCTTGTGAGTGGGTATTTGTGTGTGGGTAGGTGTTTGAATCTCTTTTTGAGTGTGAGTGAGTATAAATGTTTGAGTGACGGAAAGGGGGTACATATGTGATATTGTATGTACCTGTTTGTGAGTGTGTATTTTTGTGTGTGTAGAGGTGTGAGTCTATTTTTGAGTAAGGGGGTATGAGTGTGTGAGTCGGAGTAAGAGTGGGGACATAGGTGTGACTGTATGTGCGTATATTTGTGAGTATGTATTTCTGTGTGTGGGTGTGGGTGTGTGAGTCTGTTTTTGAGTGTGAGTGAGTATGAATGTGTGAGTGAATGACGGGGTGCATATGTGTGATTGTATGGGCACATGTTTGTGAGTCTGTATTTCTGTGTGTGTGGGTGTGTAAGAGGGTGTATAAATGTGTGTTTCAGTGAATGCGAGAGAGCGTATTCCCGTGTGTGTTTGTGTTTCTGTGTGTGTGTGATTGCATGTGGTGTTGAGTGTGTGAGTGTGAGTGACAGAGTCAATGTGAGAATTTTGTTTTTGTGAGTTGGCTTGTGTGTCTGTGTGTGTTTGAATGTGTATGTGAGGGGTGAGTGTGTGTATTTGTGTGATGTGTCTTAGTGGGTTGGCATGTGTGTCTGAGTATGGATTCAAATGCTTTGGAGGGTGTTTGTGTGTGAGTGCGAGACAGAGTAAATGTGCAAACGTGTAGGTGTATGAGCGTGTGAGTTTTGAATGTGTGTGTAAGTGACTGTGCGGGAGTGTAAATGTGAGTGTGCGAGCGTCTGTAATTTTTTTCTCTGTAGGTGTGCATGTGATTGCAAGGGAGTCATGTGTGGGTGAGTGTGAGTGTGAGTTTTGGGGTGTTGGTGGGTGTATGTGAGTGAATGTGTGACTGCATCTGTGTGTACATGTGTATTTGAACATGAATTTCTTTGTTCATGGGTGCGAGAGTTAGTGTGAATGAGTTAGTGTGTGACATTGTGTTTTGGTGTGGGGAGGTGTGTGAGAATGTGCAGGCGTTTGCAAGTGAGTGTGTCAGTGAGTTTGGGATTGAGTGGGCGTTGGTGCTTGGGTGCGGGAGTGTGAATGATTGTGTGAGGTTGGTTCTTGTGTGCGTTGGTGTGAGTGTGTGCGTGTGTGTGTGTATGTGTGTGAGTGCATGCAGTGGGAGATATGTGGGTGAGTATGAGAGTCAGTGAATGAGTGCATTTGTATGTTACTGTGTTGGCTTGGGTGTATTCACATGTCTGCGTATGCACGTGTGTTTTTTAAGTGTGATTGTGTTTTTCTGTGAGTGTGTGAATGTGAGGGTAGGGGTGTGTGTGTTGTCTCCTGTGTGTGTTCGCATGTGTGTTAGTGTTTGTTTATATCTGTGTGTGTTTCTGTGTTTGTACGTGTCTGATTACATTTGAGTGTGAATTTGTAAATATGTGCCTGAATGAGCGTGTGCATCTATGTTTGTGATTGTGGACGTTTGGGTGTGTGTACGTGTACATATCTGAGTGTGTATGGCTGTGAGTGTTTGTGAATGAGTCAGTGTGTGTGTGTATGGGTGTGTACGTGTGTGTGTGTGAGATGGGAATGGGTGTGCGTTTGTGATGTGTGTCAGTGTGTTGCCTCGGGTTTGAGTATCGATTCAATATTGTGGGTGAGTTTGTGGGTGAGTGTGTGTGTGAGAGAGTGTGAATGTCTGCATGTGTATGTTCATGTGTGTAAGTGTGTGTGAGGGTGAGTGTGTGACTTGTGTGGTTATAAGTGTGTAAGGGTGTGTGTGACTGTGTGTTGGCATCTGTGTATGTGTGTTTGTGTTTTCATGTGTATATGCTTGTGAGTGTGTAATTTTGTGTGTGTATAGGTGCGAGTCCATTTTTGAGTACGTATGAATATGTGAGTGAGAGCGAGAGTAGGTACATATGTGTGATTGTATGTGCGTATAGTGTTGAGTGTGTATTTCTGTGTGTGTGTAGGTGTGTGAGCCTATTTTTGAGTGTGAGTGTTTGTGACTTACTGTGTAAGTGTGTATGTTGGTGTGTGAGTGCTTGTGTCCAAGGGTGTATGTATATGAATGTTTTTGTGTAAGGGTTTTTGTGTGGGCTGGTGTGTGATGTGTACAATATTGTGTTTTGCGTTATGTGTCTGTGTGTTGTGTTTGTGTTTGTACTCGTGCATTTGTGTGTACGTGTAGGTTCATATGTGTGTGAGGGTGAATGTGTGTGTGCTTTTGAGTGTGTGTATGGGTGTGTGCAGCTGTGTTGGCATCTGTGTATGTGTGTGTTTACGTTTGTATGTTGTGCATAGGCTTGTGAGTGCGTATTTGTGTGTGTAGGTGTTTGAGATTATTTTTGAGTGTGAGTGAGTATAAATGTGTGAGTGACTGAAAGGGGGTACATATGTGATATGGCATGTACATATGTTTGTGAGGTGAGTGTGTGACTTCTGTGTTTATAAGTGTGTAAAGGTGTGTGTGACTGTGGGCATCGGTGCATGTGTGTTTGTGTTTTCATGTGTATATGCCTGGGAGTGTATATTCTTGTGTGTGTGTATAGGTGTGAGTCTATCTTTGAGTGAGTATGACTGTGTGAGTCAGAGTTAGAGTGGGTAAATTGAGTGATTGTATGTGTGTATATTTGTGAGTGTGTATTTCTGTGTGTGTGTAGGTGTGTGAGTCTACTTTTGAGTGCGAGTGAGTACGAAGGTGTGAGTGAGTGACAGGTGTGCATAATGTGTGATTGTATGTGCGTATATATGTGAGTGTGTATTTCTGTACGTGTGTAATGTGTGACTGTGTGTTGGCATGTGTGCTTGTGTTTTTACGTGTATATGCTTGTGAGTGTGCCTTTTTGTGTGTGTATAGGTGTGAGTCAATTTTTAAGTAAGTGCGTATGACTGTGTGAGTGAGAGTGAGAGTGGGTACCTATGTGTGATTGTATGTGTGTATACTTGTGAGTGCATATTTCTGCGTGTGTGAGTGTGTAAGTGTGGGTGTTTGTATCTGAGTTTGAGGGAATGTGAGAGAGTGTGTCTGTGTTTGTGTGTGTACGTTTGATAGCATGTGTCGGTGAGTGTGTGTCAGTGACAGTCTGCGTGAGAGTTTTATTCGTGGGAGTTGGCTTCTGTGTTTCAGTACGTATTTCAATGTGTGTGAGTTATGTGTGGGTGTGTGTGACTGATGGGTCTTAGTGGGTTGGCTTATGGGTCAGAGTATGAATTCAAGGGTGTGTGTGTGTTTGTGTGTGTGAGTGTGAAAGCATGTGAATGCGTTTGGTGTGAGGGTGGGTGTGTGAGTGTTGGTGTTCATGGGTTTGTATGGGTGTGCATGAGTGTGTGTTGTCATCTGTGCATGTGGGCATTTGTGTTTGTAGGTGTATATGCTTGTGAGTGGGTATTTGTGTGTGGGTAGGTGTTTGAATCTCTTTTTGAGTGTGAGTGAGTATAAATGTTTGAGTGACGGAAAGGGGGTACATATGTGATATTGTATGTACCTGTTTGTGAGTGTGTATTTTTGTGTGTGTAGAGGTGTGAGTCTATTTTTGAGTAAGGGGGTATGAGTGTGTGAGTCGGAGTAAGAGTGGGGAC
The DNA here is from genome assembly GCF_047511655.1 of Castor canadensis. Classification (NCBI taxonomy): domain Eukaryota; kingdom Metazoa; phylum Chordata; class Mammalia; order Rodentia; family Castoridae; genus Castor; species Castor canadensis. Next base: position 85,080,449 of record NC_133386.1, read on the forward strand.
ATAGGTGTGACTGTATGTGCGTATATTTGTGAGTATGTATTTCTGTGTGTGGGTGTGGGTGTGTGAGTCTGTTTTTGAGTGTGAGTGAGTATGAATGTGTGAGTGAATGACGGGGTACATAGGTGTGATTGTACGGGCCTATGTTTGTGAGTCCGTATTTCTGTGTGTGTGGGTGTGTAAGAGGGTGCATAAATGTGTGTTTCAGTGAATGCGAGAGAGCGTATTCCCGTGTGTGTTTGTGTTTCTGTGTGTGTGTGATTGCATGTGGTGTTGAGTGTGTGAGTGTGAGTGACAGAGTCAATGTGAGAATTTTGTTTTTGTGAGTTGGCTTGTGTGTTTGTGTGTGTTTGAAAGTGTATGTGAGCGGTGAGTGTGTGTATTTGTGTGATGTGTCTTAGTGGGTTGGCATGTGTGTCTGAGTATGGATTCAAATGCTTTGGAGGGTGTTTGTGTGTGAGTGCGAGACAGAGTAAATGTGTAAACGTGTAGGTGTATGAGCGTGTGAGTTTTGAATGTGTGTGTAAGTGACTGTGCGGGAGTGTAAATGTGAGTGTGCGAGCGTCTGGAATTTTTTCTCTGTAGGTGTGCATGTGATTGCAAGGGAGTCTTGTGTGGGTGAGTGTGAGTTTTGGGGTGTTGGTGGGTGTATGTGAGTGAATGTGTGACTGCATCTGTGTGTACATGTGTATTTGAACATGAATTTCTTTGTTCATGGGTGCGAGAGTTAGTGTGAATGAGTTAGTGTGTGACATTGTGTTTTGGTGTGGGGAGGTGTGTGAGAATGTGCAGGCGTTTGCAAGTGAGTGTGTCAGTGAGTTTGGGATTGAGTGTGCATTGGTACTTGGGTGCGGGAGTGTGAATGATTGTGTGAGGTTGGTTATTGTGTGCATTGGTGTGAGTGTGTGCGTGTGTGTGTATGTGTGTGAGTGCATGCAGTGGGAGATATGTGGGTGAGTATGAGAGTCAGTGAATGAGTGCATTTGTATGTTACTGTGTTGGCTTGGGTGTATTCACATGTCTGCGTATGCACGTGTGTTTTTTAAGTGTGATTGTGTTTTTCTGTGAGTGTGTGAATGTGAGGGTAGGGGTGTGTGTGTTGTCTCCTGTGTGTGTTCGCATGTGTGTTAGTGTTTGTTTATATCTGTGTGTGTTTCTGTGTTTGTACGTGTCTGATTACATTTGAGTGTGAATTTGTAAATATGTGCCTGAATGAGCGTGTGCATCTATGTTTGTGATTGTGGACGTTTGGGTGTGTGTACGTGTACATATCTGAGTGTGTATGGCTGTGAGTGTTTGTGAATGAGTCAGTGTGTGTGTGTATGGGTGTGTACGTGTGTGTGTGTGAGATGGGAACGGGTGTGCGTTTGTGATGTGTGTCAGTGTGTTGCCTCGGGTTTGAGTATCGATTCAATATTGTGGGTGAGTTTGTGGGTGAGTGTGTGTGTGAGAGAGTGTGAATGTCTGCATGTGTATGTTCATGTGTGTAAGTGTGTGTGAGGGTGAGTGTGTGACTTGTGTGGTTATAAGTGTGTAAGGGTGTGTGTGACTGTGTGTTGGCATCTGTGTATGTGTGTTTGTGTTTTCATGTGTATATGCTTGTGAGTATGTAATTTTGTGTGTGTATAGGTGCGAGTCCATTTTTGAGTACGTATGAATATGTGAGTGAGAGCGAGAGTAGGTACATATGTGTGATTGTATGTGCGTATAGTGTTGAGTGTGTATTTCTGTGTGTGTGTAGGTGTGTGAGCCTATTTTTGAGTGTGAGTGTTTGTGACTTACTGTGTAAGTGTGTATGTTGGTGTGTGAGTGCTTGTGTCCAAGGGTGTATGTATATGAATGTTTTTGTGTAAGGGTTTTTGTGTGTGCTGGTGTGTGATGTGTACAATACTGTGTTTTGCGTTATGTGTCTGTGTGTTGTGTTTGTGTTTGTACTCGTGCATTTGTGTGTACGTGTAGGTTCATATGTGTGTGAGGGTGAATGTGTGTGTGCTTTTGAGTGTGTGTATGGGTGTGTGCAGGTGTGTTGGCATCTGTGTATGTGTGTGATTATGTTTGTATGTGCATAGGCTTGTGAGTGCGTATTTGTGTGTGTAGGTGTTTGAGATTATTTTTGAGTGTGAGTGAGTATAAATGTGTGAGTGACTGAAAGGGGGTACATATGTGATAAGGCATGTACATATGTTTGTGAGGTGAGTGTGTGACTTCTGTGTTTATAAGTGTGTAAAGTGTGTGTGACTGTTGGCATCGGTGCATGTGTGTTTGTGTTTTCATGTGTATATGCCTGGGAGTGTATATTCTTGTGTGTGTATAGGTGTGAGTCTATCTTTGAGTGAGTGAGTATGACTGTGTGAGTCAGAGTTAGAGTGGGTAAATTGTGTGATTGTATGTGTGTATATTTGTGAGTGTGTATTTCTGTGTGTGTGTAGGTGTGTGAGTCTACTTTTGAGTGCGAGTGAGTACGAAGGTGTGAGTGAGTGACAGGTGTGCATAATGTGTGATTGTATGTGCGTATATATGTGAGTGTGTATTTCTGTACGTGTGTAATGTGTGACTGTGTGTTGGCATGTGTGCTTGTGTTTTGACGTGTATATGCTTGTGAGTGTGCCTTTTTGTGTGTGTATAGGTGTGAGTCTATTTTTAAGTAAGTGCGTATGACTGTGTGAGTGAGAGTGAGAGTGGGTACCTATGTGTGATTGTATGTGTGTATACTTGTGAGTGCATATTTCCGCGTGTGTGAGTGTGTAAGTGTGGGTGTTTGTATCTGAGTTTGAGGGAATGTGAGAGAGTGTGTCTGTGTTTGTGTGTGTACGTTTGATAGCATGTGTCGGTGAGTGTGTGTCAGTGACAGTCTGCATGAGAGTTTTATTCGTGGGAGTTGGCTTCTGTGTTTCAGTACGTATTTCAATGTGTGTGAGTTATGTGTGGGTGTGTGTGACTGATGGGTCTTAGTGGGTTGGCTTATGGGTCAGAGTATGAATTCAAGGGTGTGTGTGTGTTTGTGTGTGTGAGTGTGAAAGCATGTGAATGCGTTTGGTGTGAGGGTGGGTGTGTGAGTGTTGGTGTTCATGGGTTTGTATGGGTGTGCATGAGTGTGTGTTGTCATCTGTGCATGTGGGCATTTGTGTTTGTAGGTGTATATGCTTGTGAGTGGGTATTTGTGTGTGTGTAGGTGTTTGAATCTCTTTTTGAGTGTGAGTGAGTATAAATGTTTGAGTGACGGAAAGGGGGTACATATGTGATATTGTATGTACCTGTTTGTGAATGTGTATTTTTGTGTGTGTAGAGGTGTGAGTCTATTTTTGAGTAAGGGGGTATGAGTGTGTGAGTCGGAGTAAGAGTGGGGACATAGGTGTGACTGTATGTGCGTATATTTGTGAGTATGTATTTCTGTGTGTGGGTGTGGGTGTGTGAGTCTGTTTTTGAGTGTGAGTGAGTATGAATGTGTGAGTGAATGACGGGGTGCATATGTGTGATTGTATGGGCACATGTTTGTGAGTCTGTATTTCTGTGTGTGTGGGTGTGTAAGAGGGTGTATAAATGTGTGTTTCAGTGAATGCGAGAGAGCGTATTCCCGTGTGTGTTTGTGTTTCTGTGTGTGTGTGATTGCATGTGGTGTTGAGTGTGTGAGTGTGAGTGACAGAGTCAATGTGAGAATTTTGTTTTTGTGAGTTGGCTTGTGTGTCTGTGTGTGTTTGAATGTGTATGTGAGGGGTGAGTGTGTGTATTTGTGTGATGTGTCTTAGTGGGTTGGCATGTGTGTCTGAGTATGGATTCAAATGCTTTGGAGGGTGTTTGTGTGTGAGTGCGAGACAGAGTAAATGTGTAAACGTGTAGGTGTATGAGCGTGTGAGTTTTGAATGTGTGTGTAAGTGACTGTGCGGGAGTGTAAATGTGAGTGTGCGAGCGTCTGTAATTTTTTTCTCTGTAGGTGTGCATGTGATTGCAAGGGAGTCATGTGTGGGTGAGTGTGAGTGTGAGTTTTGGGGTGTTGGTGGGTGTATGTGAGTGAATGTGTGACTGCATCTGTGTGTACATGTGTATTTGAACATGAATTTCTTTGTTCATGGGTGCGAGAGTTAGTGTGAATGAGTTAGTGTGTGACATTGTGTTTTGGTGTGGGGAGGTGTGTGAGAATGTGCAGGTGTTTGCAAGTGAGTGTGTCAGTGAGTTTGGGATTGAGTGGGCGTTGGTGCTTGGGTGCGGGAGTGTGAATGATTGTGTGAGGTTGGTTCTTGTGTGCGTTGGTGTGAGTGTGTGCGTGTGTGTGTGTATGTGTGTGAGTGCATGCAGTGGGAGATATGTGGGTGAGTATGAGAGTCAGTGAATGAGTGCATTTGTATGTTACTGTGTTGGCTTGGGTGTATTCACATGTCTGCGTATGCACGTGTGTTTTTTAAGTGTGATTGTGTTTTTCTGTGAGTGTGTGAATGTGAGGGTAGGGGTGTGTGTGTTGTCTCCTGTGTGTGTTCACATGTGTGTTAGTGTTTGTTTATATCTGTGTGTGTTTCTGTGTTTGTACGTGTCTGATTACATTTGAGTGTGAATTTGTAAATATGTGCATGAATGAGCGTGTGCATCTATGTTTGTGATTGTGGACGTTTGGGTGTGTGTACGTGTACATATCTGAGTGTGTATGGCAGTGAGTGTTTGTGAATGAGTCAGTGTGTGTGTGTATGGGTGTGTACGTGTGTGTGTGTGAGATGGGAACGGGTGTGCGTTTGTGATGTGTGTCAGTGTGTTGCCTCGGGTTTGAGTATCGATTCAATATTGTGGGTGAGTTTGTGGGTGAGTGTGTGTGTGAGAGAGTGTGAATGTCTGCATGTGTATGTTCATATGTGTGTAAGTGTGTGTGAGGGTGAGTGTGTGACTTGTGTGGTTATAAGTGTGTAAGGGTGTGTGTGACTGTGTGTTGGCATCTGTGTATGTGTGTTTGTGTTTTCATGTGTATATGCTTGTGAGTGTGTAATTTTGTGTGTGTATAGGTGCGAGTCCATTTTTGAGTACGTATGAATATGTGAGTGAGAGCGAGAGTAGGTACATATGTGTGATTGTATGTGCGTATAGTGTTGAGTGTGTATTTCTGTGTGTGTGTAGGTGTGTGAGCCTATTTTTGAGTGTGTGTTTGTGACTTACTGTGTAAGTGTGTATGTTGGTGTGTGAGTGCTTGTGTCCAAGGGTGTATGTATGTGACTGTTTTTGTGTAAGGGTTTTTGTGTGTGCTGGTGTGTGATGTGTACAATACTGTGTTTTGCGTTATGTGTCTGTGTGTTGTGTTTGTGTTTGTACTCGTGCATTTGTGTGTACGTGTAGGTTCATATGTGTGTGAGGGTGAATGTGTGTGTGCTTTTGAGTGTGTGTATGGGTGTGTGCAGGTGTGTTGGAATCTGTGTATGTGTGTGATTATGTTTGTATGTGCATAGGCTTGTGAGTGCGTATTTGTGTGTGTAGGTGTTTGAGATTATTTTTGAGTGTGAGTGAGTATAAATGTGTGAGTGACTGAAAGGGGGTACATATGTGATATGGCATGTACATATGTTTGTGAGGTGAGTGTGTGACTTCTGTGTTTATAAGTGTGTAAAGTGTGTGTGACTGTTGGCATCGGTGCATGTGTGTTTGTGTTTTCATGTGTATATGCCTGGGAGTGTATATTCTTGTGTGTGTATAGGTGTGAGTCTATCTTTGAGTGAGTGAGTATGACTGTGTGAGTCAGAGTTAGAGTGGGTAAATTGTGTGATTGTATGTGTGTATATTTGTGAGTGTGTATTTCTGTGTGTGTGTAGGTGTGTGAGTCTACTTTTGAGTGCGAGTGAGTACGAAGGTGTGAGTGAGTGACAGGTGTGCATAATGTGTGATTGTATGTGCGTATATATGTGAGTGTGTATTTCTGTACGTGTGTAATGTGTGACTGTGTGTTGGCATGTGTGCTTGTGTTTTTACGTGTATATGCTTGTGAGTGTGCCTTTTTGTGTGTGTATAGGTGTGAGTCAATTTTTAAGTAAGTGCGTATGACTGTGTGAGTGAGAGTGAGAGTGGGTACCTATGTGTGATTGTATGTGTGTATACTTGTGAGTGCATATTTCTGCGTGTGTGAGTGTGTAAGTGTGGGTGTTTGTATCTGAGTTTGAGGGAATGTGAGAGAGTGTGTCTGTGTTTGTGTGTGTACGTTTGATAGCATGTGTCGGTGAGTGTGTGTCAGTGACAGTCTGCGTGAGAGTTTTATTCGTGGGAGTTGGCTTCTGTGTTTCAGTACGTATTTCAATGTGTGTGAGTTATGTGTGGGTGTGTGTGACTGATGGGTCTTAGTGGGTTGGCTTATGGGTCAGAGTATGAATTCAAGGGTGTGTGTGTGTTTGTGTGTGTGAGTGTGAAAGCATGTGAATGCGTTTGGTGTGAGGGTGGGTGTGTGAGTGTTGGTGTTCATGGGTTTGTATGGGTGTGCATGAGTGTGTGTTGTCATCTGTGCATGTGGGCATTTGTGTTTGTAGGTGTATATGCTTGTGAGTGGGTATTTGTGTGTGTGTAGGTGTTTGAATCTCTTTTTGAGTGTGAGTGAGTATAAATGTTTGAGTGACGGAAAGGGGGTACATATGTGATATTGTATGTACCTGTTTGTGAATGTGTATTTTTGTGTGTGTAGAGGTGTGAGTCTATTTTTGAGTAAGGGGGTATGAGTGTGTGAGTCGGAGTAAGAGTGGGGACATAGGTGTGACTGTATGTGCGTATATTTGTGAGTATGTATTTCTGTGTGTGGGTGTGGGTGTGTGAGTCTGTTTTTGAGTGTGAGTGAGTATGAATGTGTGAGTGAATGACGGGGTGCATATGTGTGATTGTATGGGCACATGTTTGTGAGTCTGTATTTCTGTGTGTGTGGGTGTGTAAGAGGGTGTATAAATGTGTGTTTCTGTGAATGCGAGAGAGCGTATTCCCGTGTGTGTTTGTGTTTCTGTGTGTGTGTGATTGCATGTGGTGTTGAGTGTGTGAGTGTGAGTGACAGAGTCAATGTGAGAATTTTGTTTTTGTGAGTTGGCTTGTGTGTCTGTGTGTGTTTGAATGTGTATGTGAGGGGTGAGTGTGTGTATTTGTGTGATGTGTCTTAGTGGGTTGGCATGTGTGTCTGAGTATGGATTCAAATGCTTTGGAGGGTGTTTGTGTGTGAGTGCGAGACAGAGTAAATGTGTAAACGTGTAGGTGTATGAGCGTGTGAGTTTTGAATGTGTGTGTAAGTGACTGTGCGGGAGTGTAAATGTGAGTGTGCGAGCGTCTGTAATTTTTTTCTCTGTAGGTGTGCATGTGATTGCAAGGGAGTCATGTGTGGGTGAGTGTGAGTGTGAGTTTTGGGGTGTTGGTGGGTGTATGTGAGTGAATGTGTGACTGCATCTGTGTGTACATGTGTATTTGAACATGAATTTCTTTGTTCATGGGTGCGAGAGTTAGTGTGAATGAGTTAGTGTGTGACATTGTGTTTTGGTGTGGGGAGGTGTGTGAGAATGTGCAGGCGTTTGCAAGTGAGTGTGTCAGTGAGTTTGGGATTGAGTGGGCGTTGGTGCTTGGGTGCGGGAGTGTGAATGATTGTGTGAGGTTGGTTCTTGTGTGCGTTGGTGTGAGTGTGTGCGTGTGTGTGTGTATGTGTGTGAGTGCATGCAGTGGGAGATATGTGGGTGAGTATGAGAGTCAGTGAATGAGTGCATTTGTATGTTACTGTGTTGGCTTGGGTGTATTCACATGTCTGCGTATGCACGTGTGTTTTTTAAGTGTGATTGTGTTTTTCTGTGAGTGTGTGAATGTGAGGGTAGGGGTGTGTGTGTTGTCTCCTGTGTGTGTTCACATGTGTGTTAGTGTTTGTTTATATCTGTGTGTGTTTCTGTGTTTGTACGTGTCTGATTACATTTGAGTGTGAATTTGTAAATATGTGCATGAATGAGCGTGTGCATCTATGTTTGTGATTGTGGACGTTTGGGTGTGTGTACGTGTACATATCTGAGTGTGTATGGCTGTGAGTGTTTGTGAATGAGTCAGTGTGTGTGTGTATGGGTGTGTACGTGTGTGTGTGTGAGATGGGAACGGGTGTGCGTTTGTGATGTGTGTCAGTGTGTTGCCTCGGGTTTGAGTATCGATTCAATATTGTGGGTGATTTTGTGGGTGAGTGTGTGTGTGAGAGAGTGTGAATGTCTGCATGTGTATGTTCATATGTGTGTAAGTGTGTGTGAGGGTGAGTGTGTGACTTGTGTGGTTATAAGTGTGTAAGGGTGTGTGTGACTGTGTGTTGGCATCTGTGTATGTGTGTTTGTGTTTTCATGTGTATATGCTTGTGAGTGTGTAATTTTGTGTGTGTATAGGTGCGAGTCCATTTTTGAGTACGTATGAATATGTGAGTGAGAGCGAGAGTAGGTACATATGTGTGATTGTATGTGCGTATAGTGTTGAGTGTGTATTTCTGTGTGTGTGTAGGTGTGTGAGCCTATTTTTGAGTGTGTGTTTGTGACTTACTGTGTAAGTGTGTATGTTGGTGTGTGAGTGCTTGTGTCCAAGGGTGTATGTATATGAATGTTTTTGTGTAAGGGTTTTTGTGTGTGCTGGTGTGTGATGTGTACAATACTGTGTTTTGCGTTATGTGTCTGTGTGTTGTGTTTGTGTTTGTACTCGTGCATTTGTGTGTACGTGTAGGTTCATATGTGTGTGAGGGTGAATGTGTGTGTGCTTTTGAGTGTGTGTATGGGTGTGTGCAGGTGTGTTGGCATCTGTGTATGTGTGTGATTATGTTTGTATGTGCATAGGCTTGTGAGTGCGTATTTGTGTGTGTAGGTGTTTGAGATTATTTTTGAGTGTGAGTGAGTATAAATGTGTGAGTGACTGAAAGGGGGTACATATGTGATATGGCATGTACATATGTTTGTGAGGTGAGTGTGTGACTTCTGTGTTTATAAGTGTGTAAAGTGTGTGTAACTGTTGGCATCGGTGCATGTGTGTTTGTGTTTTCATGTGTATATGCCTGGGAGTGTATATTCTTGTGTGTGTATAGGTGTGAGTCTATCTTTGAGTGAGTGAGTATGACTGTGTGAGTCAGAGTTAGAGTGGGTAAATTGTGTGATTGTATGTGTGTATATTTGTGAGTGTGTATTTCTGTGTGTGTGTAGGTGTGTGAGTCTACTTTTGAGTGCGAGTGAGTACGAAGGTGTGAGTGAGTGACAGGTGTGCATAATGTGTGATTGTATGTGCGTATATATGTGAGTGTGTATTTCTGTACGTGTGTAATGTGTGACTGTGTGTTGGCATGTGTGCTTGTGTTTTTACGTGTATATGCTTGTGAGTGTGCCTTTTTGTGTGTGTATAGGTGTGAGTCAATTTTTAAGTAAGTGCGTATGACTGTGTGAGTGAGAGTGAGAGTGGGTACCTATGTGTGATTGTATGTGTGTATACTTGTGAGTGCATATTTCTGCGTGTGTGAGTGTGTAAGTGTGGGTGTTTGTATCTGAGTTTGAGGGAATGTGAGAGAGTGTGTCTGTGTTTGTGTGTGTACGTTTGATAGCATGTGTCGGTGAGTGTGTGTCAGTGACAGTCTGCGTGAGAGTTTTATTCGTGGGAGTTGGCTTCTGTGTTTCAGTACGTATTTCAATGTGTGTGAGTTATGTGTGGGTGTGTGTGACTGATGGGTCTTAGTGGGTTGGCTTATGGGTCAGAGTATGAATTCAAGGGTGTGTGTGTGTTTGTGTGTGTGAGTGTGAAAGCATGTGAATGCGTTTGGTGTGAGGGTGGGTGTGTGAGTGTTGGTGTTCATGGGTTTGTATGGGTGTGCATGAGTGTGTGTTGTCATCTGTGCATGTGGGCATTTGTGTTTGTAGGTGTATATGCTTGTGAGTGGGTATTTGTGTGTGGGTAGGTGTTTGAATCTCTTTTTGAGTGTGAGTGAGTATAAATGTTTGAGTGACGGAAAGGGGGTACATATGTGATATTGTATGTACCTGTTTGTGAGTGTGTATTTTTGTGTGTGTAGAGGTGTGAGTCTATTTTTGAGTAAGGGGGTATGAGTGTGTGAGTCGGAGTAAGAGTGGGGACATAGGTGTGACTGTATGTGCGTATATTTGTGAGTATGTATTTCTGTGTGTGGGTGTGGGTGTGTGAGTCTGTTTTTGAGTGTGAGTGAGTATGAATGTGTGAGTGAATGACGGGGTGCATATGTGTGATTGTATGGGCACATGTTTGTGAGTCTGTATTTCTGTGTGTGTGGGTGTGTAAGAGGGTGTATAAATGTGTGTTTCAGTGAATGCGAGAGAGCGTATTCCCGTGTGTGTTTGTGTTTCTGTGTGTGTGTGATTGCATGTGGTGTTGAGTGTGTGAGTGTGAGTGACAGAGTCAATGTGAGAATTTTGTTTTTGTGAGTTGGCTTGTGTGTCTGTGTGTGTTTGAATGTGTATGTGAGGGGTGAGTGTGTGTATTTGTGTGATGTGTCTTAGTGGGTTGGCATGTGTGTCTGAGTATGGATTCAAATGCTTTGGAGGGTGTTTGTGTGTGAGTGCGAGACAGAGTAAATGTGTAAACGTGTAGGTGTATGAGCGTGTGAGTTTTGAATGTGTGTGTAAGTGACTGTGCGGGAGTGTAAATGTGAGTGTGCGAGCGTCTGTAATTTTTTTCTCTGTAGGTGTGCATGTGATTGCAAGGGAGTCATGTGTGGGTGAGTGTGAGTGTGAGTTTTGGGGTGTTGGTGGGTGTATGTGAGTGAATGTGTGACTGCATCTGTGTGTACATGTGTATTTGAACATGAATTTCTTTGTTCATGGGTGCGAGAGTTAGTGTGAATGAGTTAGTGTGTGACATTGTGTTTTGGTGTGGGGAGGTGTGTGAGAATGTGCAGGCGTTTGCAAGTGAGTGTGTCAGTGAGTTTGGGATTGAGTGGGCGTTGGTGCTTGGGTGCGGGAGTGTGAATGATTGTGTGAGGTTGGTTCTTGTGTGCGTTGGTGTGAGTGTGTGCGTGTGTGTGTGTATGTGTGTGAGTGCATGCAGTGGGAGATATGTGGGTGAGTATGAGAGTCAGTGAATGAGTGCATTTGTATGTTACTGTGTTGGCTTGGGTGTATTCACATGTCTGCGTATGCACGTGTGTTTTTTAAGTGTGATTGTGTTTTTCTGTGAGTGTGTGAATGTGAGGGTAGGGGTGTGTGTGTTGTCTCCTGTGTGTGTTCACATGTGTGTTAGTGTTTGTTTATATCTGTGTGTGTTTCTGTGTTTGTACGTGTCTGATTACATTTGAGTGTGAATTTGTAAATATGTGCATGAATGAGCGTGTGCATCTATGTTTGTGATTGTGGACGTTTGGGTGTGTGTACGTGTACATATCTGAGTGTGTATGGCAGTGAGTGTTTGTGAATGAGTCAGTGTGTGTGTGTATGGGTGTGTACGTGTGTGTGTGTGAGATGGGAACGGGTGTGCGTTTGTGATGTGTGTCAGTGTGTTGCCTCGGGTTTGAGTATCGATTCAATATTGTGGGTGAGTTTGTGGGTGAGTGTGTGTGTGAGAGAGTGTGAATGTCTGCATGTGTATGTTCATATGTGTGTAAGTGTGTGTGAGGGTGAGTGTGTGACTTGTGTGGTTATAAGTGTGTAAGGGTGTGTGTGACTGTGTGTTGGCATCTGTGTATGTGTGTTTGTGTTTTCATGTGTATATGCTTGTGAGTGTGTAATTTTGTGTGTGTATAGGTGCGAGTCCATTTTTGAGTACGTATGAATATGTGAGTGAGAGCGAGAGTAGGTACATATGTGTGATTGTATGTGCGTATAGTGTTGAGTGTGTATTTCTGTGTGTGTGTAGGTGTGTGAGCCTATTTTTGAGTGTGTGTTTGTGACTTACTGTGTAAGTGTGTATGTTGGTGTGTGAGTGCTTGTGTCCAAGGGTGTATGTATGTGACTGTTTTTGTGTAAGGGTTTTTGTGTGTGCTGGTGTGTGATGTGTACAATACTGTGTTTTGCGTTATGTGTCTGTGTGTTGTGTTTGTGTTTGTACTCGTGCATTTGTGTGTACGTGTAGGTTCATATGTGTGTGAGGGTGAATGTGTGTGTGCTTTTGAGTGTGTGTATGGGTGTGTGCAGGTGTGTTGGAATCTGTGTATGTGTGTGATTATGTTTGTATGTGCATAGGCTTGTGAGTGCGTATTTGTGTGTGTAGGTGTTTGAGATTATTTTTGAGTGTGAGTGAGTATAAATGTGTGAGTGACTGAAAGGGGGTACATATGTGATATGGCATGTACATATGTTTGTGAGGTGAGTGTGTGACTTCTGTGTTTATAAGTGTGTAAAGTGTGTGTGACTGTTGGCATCGGTGCATGTGTGTTTGTGTTTTCATGTGTATATGCCTGGGAGTGTATATTCTTGTGTGTGTATAGGTGTGAGTCTATCTTTGAGTGAGTGAGTATGACTGTGTGAGTCAGAGTTAGAGTGGGTAAATTGTGTGATTGTATGTGTGTATATTTGTGAGTGTGTATTTCTGTGTGTGTGTAGGTGTGTGAGTCTACTTTTGAGTGCGAGTGAGTACGAAGGTGTGAGTGAGTGACAGGTGTGCATAATGTGTGATTGTATGTGCGTATATATGTGAGTGTGTATTTCTGTACGTGTGTAATGTGTGACTGTGTGTTGGCATGTGTGCTTGTGTTTTTACGTGTATATGCTTGTGAGTGTGCCTTTTTGTGTGTGTATAGGTGTGAGTCAATTTTTAAGTAAGTGCGTATGACTGTGTGAGTGAGAGTGAGAGTGGGTACCTATGTGTGATTGTATGTGTGTATACTTGTGAGTGCATATTTCTGCGTGTGTGAGTGTGTAAGTGTGGGTGTTTGTATCTGAGTTTGAGGGAATGTGAGAGAGTGTGTCTGTGTTTGTGTGTGTACGTTTGATAGCATGTGTCGGTGAGTGTGTGTCAGTGACAGTCTGCGTGAGAGTTTTATTCGTGGGAGTTGGCTTCTGTGTTTCAGTACGTATTTCAATGTGTGTGAGTTATGTGTGGGTGTGTGTGACTGATGGGTCTTAGTGGGTTGGCTTATGGGTCAGAGTATGAATTCAAGGGTGTGTGTGTGTTTGTGTGTGTGAGTGTGAAAGCATGTGAATGCGTTTGGTGTGAGGGTGGGTGTGTGAGTGTTGGTGTTCATGGGTTTGTATGGGTGTGCATGAGTGTGTGTTGTCATCTGTGCATGTGGGCATTTGTGTTTGTAGGTGTATATGCTTGTGAGTGGGTATTTGTGTGTGTGTAGGTGTTTGAATCTCTTTTTGAGTGTGAGTGAGTATAAATGTTTGAGTGACGGAAAGGGGGTACATATGTGATATTGTATGTACCTGTTTGTGAATGTGTATTTTTGTGTGTGTAGAGGTGTGAGTCTATTTTTGAGTAAGGGGGTATGAGTGTGTGAGTCGGAGTAAGAGTGGGGACATAGGTGTGACTGTATGTGCGTATATTTGTGAGTATGTATTTCTGTGTGTGGGTGTGGGTGTGTGAGTCTGTTTTTGAGTGTGAGTGAGTATGAATGTGTGAGTGAATGACGGGGTGCATATGTGTGATTGTATGGGCACATGTTTGTGAGTCTGTATTTCTGTGTGTGTGGGTGTGTAAGAGGGTGTATAAATGTGTGTTTCAGTGAATGCGAGAGAGCGTATTCCCGTGTGTGTTTGTGTTTCTGTGTGTGTGTGATTGCATGTGGTGTTGAGTGTGTGAGTGTGAGTGACAGAGTCAATGTGAGAATTTTGTTTTTGTGAGTTGGCTTGTGTGTCTGTGTGTGTTTGAATGTGTATGTGAGGGGTGAGTGTGTGTATTTGTGTGATGTGTCTTAGTGGGTTGGCATGTGTGTCTGAGTATGGATTCAAATGCTTTGGAGGGTGTTTGTGTGTGAGTGCGAGACAGAGTAAATGTGTAAACGTGTAGGTGTATGAGCGTGTGAGTTTTGAATGTGTGTGTAAGTGACTGTGCGGGAGTGTAAATGTGAGTGTGCGAGCGTCTGTAATTTTTTTCTCTGTAGGTGTGCATGTGATTGCAAGGGAGTCATGTGTGGGTGAGTGTGAGTGTGAGTTTTGGGGTGTTGGTGGGTGTATGTGAGTGAATGTGTGACTGCATCTGTGTGTACATGTGTATTTGAACATGAATTTCTTTGTTCATGGGTGCGAGAGTTAGTGTGAATGAGTTAGTGTGTGACATTGTGTTTTGGTGTGGGGAGGTGTGTGAGAATGTGCAGGCGTTTGCAAGTGAGTGTGTCAGTGAGTTTGGGATTGAGTGGGCGTTGGTGCTTGGGTGCGGGAGTGTGAATGATTGTGTGAGGTTGGTTCTTGTGTGCGTTGGTGTGAGTGTGTGCGTGTGTGTGTGTATGTGTGTGAGTGCATGCAGTGGGAGATATGTGGGTGAGTATGAGAGTCAGTGAATGAGTGCATTTGTATGTTACTGTGTTGGCTTGGGTGTATTCACATGTCTGCGTATGCACGTGTGTTTTTTAAGTGTGATTGTGTTTTTCTGTGAGTGTGTGAATGTGAGGGTAGGGGTGTGTGTGTTGTCTCCTGTGTGTGTTCACATGTGTGTTAGTGTTTGTTTATATCTGTGTGTGTTTCTGTGTTTGTACGTGTCTGATTACATTTGAGTGTGAATTTGTAAATATGTGCATGAATGAGCGTGTGCATCTATGTTTGTGATTGTGGACGTTTGGGTGTGTGTACGTGTACATATCTGAGTGTGTATGGCTGTGAGTGTTTGTGAATGAGTCAGTGTGTGTGTGTATGGGTGTGTACGTGTGTGTGTGTGAGATGGGAACGGGTGTGCGTTTGTGATGTGTGTCAGTGTGTTGCCTCGGGTTTGAGTATCGATTCAATATTGTGGGTGATTTTGTGGGTGAGTGTGTGTGTGAGAGAGTGTGAATGTCTGCATGTGTATGTTCATATGTGTGTAAGTGTGTGTGAGGGTGAGTGTGTGACTTGTGTGGTTATAAGTGTGTAAGGGTGTGTGTGACTGTGTGTTGGCATCTGTGTATGTGTGTTTGTGTTTTCATGTGTATATGCTTGTGAGTGTGTAATTTTGTGTGTGTATAGGTGCGAGTCCATTTTTGAGTACGTATGAATATGTGAGTGAGAGCGAGAGTAGGTACATATGTGTGATTGTATGTGCGTATAGTGTTGAGTGTGTATTTCTGTGTGTGTGTAGGTGTGTGAGCCTATTTTTGAGTGTGTGTTTGTGACTTACTGTGTAAGTGTGTATGTTGGTGTGTGAGTGCTTGTGTCCAAGGGTGTATGTATATGAATGTTTTTGTGTAAGGGTTTTTGTGTGTGCTGGTGTGTGATGTGTACAATACTGTGTTTTGCGTTATGTGTCTGTGTGTTGTGTTTGTGTTTGTACTCGTGCATTTGTGTGTACGTGTAGGTTCATATGTGTGTGAGGGTGAATGTGTGTGTGCTTTTGAGTGTGTGTATGGGTGTGTGCAGCTGTGTTGGCATCTGTGTATGTGTGTGTTTACGTTTGTATGTTGTGCATAGGCTTGTGAGTGCGTATTTGTGTGTGTAGGTGTTTGAGATTATTTTTGAGTGTGAGTGAGTATAAATGTGTGAGTGACTGAAAGGGGGTACATATGTGATATGGCATGTACATATGTTTGTGAGGTGAGTGTGTGACTTCTGTGTTTATAAGTGTGTAAAGGTGTGTGTGACTGTGGGCATCGGTGCATGTGTGTTTGTGTTTTCATGTGTATATGCCTGGGAGTGTATATTCTTGTGTGTGTGTATAGGTGTGAGTCTATCTTTGAGTGAGTATGACTGTGTGAGTCAGAGTTAGAGTGGGTAAATTGAGTGATTGTATGTGTGTATATTTGTGAGTGTGTATTTCTGTGTGTGTGTAGGTGTGTGAGTCTACTTTTGAGTGCGAGTGAGTACGAAGGTGTGAGTGAGTGACAGGTGTGCATAATGTGTGATTGTATGTGCGTATATATGTGAGTGTGTATTTCTGTACGTGTGTAATGTGTGACTGTGTGTTGGCATGTGTGCTTGTGTTTTTACGTGTATATGCTTGTGAGTGTGCCTTTTTGTGTGTGTATAGGTGTGAGTCAATTTTTAAGTAAGTGCGTATGACTGTGTGAGTGAGAGTGAGAGTGGGTACCTATGTGTGATTGTATGTGTGTATACTTGTGAGTGCATATTTCTGCGTGTGTGAGTGTGTAAGTGTGGGTGTTTGTATCTGAGTTTGAGGGAATGTGAGAGAGTGTGTCTGTGTTTGTGTGTGTACGTTTGATAGCATGTGTCGGTGAGTGTGTGTCAGTGACAGTCTGCGTGAGAGTTTTATTCGTGGGAGTTGGCTTCTGTGTTTCAGTACGTATTTCAATGTGTGTGAGTTATGTGTGGGTGTGTGTGACTGATGGGTCTTAGTGGGTTGGCTTATGGGTCAGAGTATGAATTCAAGGGTGTGTGTGTGTTTGTGTGTGTGAGTGTGAAAGCATGTGAATGCGTTTGGTGTGAGGGTGGGTGTGTGAGTGTTGGTGTTCATGGGTTTGTATGGGTGTGCATGAGTGTGTGTTGTCATCTGTGCATGTGGGCATTTGTGTTTGTAGGTGTATATGCTTGTGAGTGGGTATTTGTGTGTGGGTAGGTGTTTGAATCTCTTTTTGAGTGTGAGTGAGTATAAATGTTTGAGTGACGGAAAGGGGGTACATATGTGATATTGTATGTACCTGTTTGTGAGTGTGTATTTTTGTGTGTGTAGAGGTGTGAGTCTATTTTTGAGTAAGGGGGTATGAGTGTGTGAGTCGGAGTAAGAGTGGGGACATAGGTGTGACTGTATGTGCGTATATTTGTGAGTATGTATTTCTGTGTGTGGGTGTGGGTGTGTGAGTCTGTTTTTGAGTGTGAGTGAGTATGAATGTGTGAGTGAATGACGGGGTACATAGGTGTGATTGTACGGGCCTATGTTTGTGAGTCCGTATTTCTGTGTGTGTGGGTGTGTAAGAGGGTGCATAAATGTGTGTTTCAGTGAATGCGAGAGAGCGTATTCCCGTGTGTGTTTGTGTTTCTGTGTGTGTGTGATTGCATGTGGTGTTGAGTGTGTGAGTGTGAGTGACAGAGTCAATGTGAGAATTTTGTTTTTGTGAGTTGGCTTGTGTGTTTGTGTGTGTTTGAAAGTGTATGTGAGCGGTGAGTGTGTGTATTTGTGTGATGTGTCTTAGTGGGTTGGCATGTGTGTCTGAGTATGGATTCAAATGCTTTGGAGGGTGTTTGTGTGTGAGTGCGAGACAGAGTAAATGTGTAAACGTGTAGGTGTATGAGCGTGTGAGTTTTGAATGTGTGTGTAAGTGACTGTGCGGGAGTGTAAATGTGAGTGTGCGAGCGTCTGGAATTTTTTCTCTGTAGGTGTGCATGTGATTGCAAGGGAGTCTTGTGTGGGTGAGTGTGAGTTTTGGGGTGTTGGTGGGTGTATGTGAGTGAATGTGTGACTGCATCTGTGTGTACATGTGTATTTGAACATGAATTTCTTTGTTCATGGGTGCGAGAGTTAGTGTGAATGAGTTAGTGTGTGACATTGTGTTTTGGTGTGGGGAGGTGTGTGAGAATGTGCAGGCGTTTGCAAGTGAGTGTGTCAGTGAGTTTGGGATTGAGTGTGCATTGGTACTTGGGTGCGGGAGTGTGAATGATTGTGTGAGGTTGGTTATTGTGTGCATTGGTGTGAGTGTGTGCGTGTGTGTGTATGTGTGTGAGTGCATGCAGTGGGAGATATGTGGGTGAGTATGAGAGTCAGTGAATGAGTGCATTTGTATGTTACTGTGTTGGCTTGGGTGTATTCACATGTCTGCGTATGCACGTGTGTTTTTTAAGTGTGATTGTGTTTTTCTGTGAGTGTGTGAATGTGAGGGTAGGGGTGTGTGTGTTGTCTCCTGTGTGTGTTCGCATGTGTGTTAGTGTTTGTTTATATCTGTGTGTGTTTCTGTGTTTGTACGTGTCTGATTACATTTGAGTGTGAATTTGTAAATATGTGCCTGAATGAGCGTGTGCATCTATGTTTGTGATTGTGGACGTTTGGGTGTGTGTACGTGTACATATCTGAGTGTGTATGGCTGTGAGTGTTTGTGAATGAGTCAGTGTGTGTGTGTATGGGTGTGTACGTGTGTGTGTGTGAGATGGGAACGGGTGTGCGTTTGTGATGTGTGTCAGTGTGTTGCCTCGGGTTTGAGTATCGATTCAATATTGTGGGTGAGTTTGTGGGTGAGTGTGTGTGTGAGAGAGTGTGAATGTCTGCATGTGTATGTTCATGTGTGTAAGTGTGTGTGAGGGTGAGTGTGTGACTTGTGTGGTTATAAGTGTGTAAGGGTGTGTGTGACTGTGTGTTGGCATCTGTGTATGTGTGTTTGTGTTTTCATGTGTATATGCTTGTGAGTATGTAATTTTGTGTGTGTATAGGTGCGAGTCCATTTTTGAGTACGTATGAATATGTGAGTGAGAGCGAGAGTAGGTACATATGTGTGATTGTATGTGCGTATAGTGTTGAGTGTGTATTTCTGTGTGTGTGTAGGTGTGTGAGCCTATTTTTGAGTGTGAGTGTTTGTGACTTACTGTGTAAGTGTGTATGTTGGTGTGTGAGTGCTTGTGTCCAAGGGTGTATGTATATGAATGTTTTTGTGTAAGGGTTTTTGTGTGTGCTGGTGTGTGATGTGTACAATACTGTGTTTTGCGTTATGTGTCTGTGTGTTGTGTTTGTGTTTGTACTCGTGCATTTGTGTGTACGTGTAGGTTCATATGTGTGTGAGGGTGAATGTGTGTGTGCTTTTGAGTGTGTGTATGGGTGTGTGCAGGTGTGTTGGCATCTGTGTATGTGTGTGATTATGTTTGTATGTGCATAGGCTTGTGAGTGCGTATTTGTGTGTGTAGGTGTTTGAGATTATTTTTGAGTGTGAGTGAGTATAAATGTGTGAGTGACTGAAAGGGGGTACATATGTGATAAGGCATGTACATATGTTTGTGAGGTGAGTGTGTGACTTCTGTGTTTATAAGTGTGTAAAGTGTGTGTGACTGTTGGCATCGGTGCATGTGTGTTTGTGTTTTCATGTGTATATGCCTGGGAGTGTATATTCTTGTGTGTGTATAGGTGTGAGTCTATCTTTGAGTGAGTGAGTATGACTGTGTGAGTCAGAGTTAGAGTGGGTAAATTGTGTGATTGTATGTGTGTATATTTGTGAGTGTGTATTTCTGTGTGTGTGTAGGTGTGTGAGTCTACTTTTGAGTGCGAGTGAGTACGAAGGTGTGAGTGAGTGACAGGTGTGCATAATGTGTGATTGTATGTGCGTATATATGTGAGTGTGTATTTCTGTACGTGTGTAATGTGTGACTGTGTGTTGGCATGTGTGCTTGTGTTTTGACGTGTATATGCTTGTGAGTGTGCCTTTTTGTGTGTGTATAGGTGTGAGTCTATTTTTAAGTAAGTGCGTATGACTGTGTGAGTGAGAGTGAGAGTGGGTACCTATGTGTGATTGTATGTGTGTATACTTGTGAGTGCATATTTCCGCGTGTGTGAGTGTGTAAGTGTGGGTGTTTGTATCTGAGTTTGAGGGAATGTGAGAGAGTGTGTCTGTGTTTGTGTGTGTACGTTTGATAGCATGTGTCGGTGAGTGTGTGTCAGTGACAGTCTGCATGAGAGTTTTATTCGTGGGAGTTGGCTTCTGTGTTTCAGTACGTATTTCAATGTGTGTGAGTTATGTGTGGGTGTGTGTGACTGATGGGTCTTAGTGGGTTGGCTTATGGGTCAGAGTATGAATTCAAGGGTGTGTGTGTGTTTGTGTGTGTGAGTGTGAAAGCATGTGAATGCGTTTGGTGTGAGGGTGGGTGTGTGAGTGTTGGTGTTCATGGGTTTGTATGGGTGTGCATGAGTGTGTGTTGTCATCTGTGCATGTGGGCATTTGTGTTTGTAGGTGTATATGCTTGTGAGTGGGTATTTGTGTGTGTGTAGGTGTTTGAATCTCTTTTTGAGTGTGAGTGAGTATAAATGTTTGAGTGACGGAAAGGGGGTACATATGTGATATTGTATGTACCTGTTTGTGAATGTGTATTTTTGTGTGTGTAGAGGTGTGAGTCTATTTTTGAGTAAGGGGGTATGAGTGTGTGAGTCGGAGTAAGAGTGGGGACATAGGTGTGACTGTATGTGCGTATATTTGTGAGTATGTATTTCTGTGTGTGGGTGTGGGTGTGTGAGTCTGTTTTTGAGTGTGAGTGAGTATGAATGTGTGAGTGAATGACGGGGTGCATATGTGTGATTGTATGGGCACATGTTTGTGAGTCTGTATTTCTGTGTGTGTGGGTGTGTAAGAGGGTGTATAAATGTGTGTTTCAGTGAATGCGAGAGAGCGTATTCCCGTGTGTGTTTGTGTTTCTGTGTGTGTGTGATTGCATGTGGTGTTGAGTGTGTGAGTGTGAGTGACAGAGTCAATGTGAGAATTTTGTTTTTGTGAGTTGGCTTGTGTGTCTGTGTGTGTTTGAATGTGTATGTGAGGGGTGAGTGTGTGTATTTGTGTGATGTGTCTTAGTGGGTTGGCATGTGTGTCTGAGTATGGATTCAAATGCTTTGGAGGGTGTTTGTGTGTGAGTGCGAGACAGAGTAAATGTGTAAACGTGTAGGTGTATGAGCGTGTGAGTTTTGAATGTGTGTGTAAGTGACTGTGCGGGAGTGTAAATGTGAGTGTGCGAGCGTCTGTAATTTTTTTCTCTGTAGGTGTGCATGTGATTGCAAGGGAGTCATGTGTGGGTGAGTGTGAGTGTGAGTTTTGGGGTGTTGGTGGGTGTATGTGAGTGAATGTGTGACTGCATCTGTGTGTACATGTGTATTTGAACATGAATTTCTTTGTTCATGGGTGCGAGAGTTAGTGTGAATGAGTTAGTGTGTGACATTGTGTTTTGGTGTGGGGAGGTGTGTGAGAATGTGCAGGTGTTTGCAAGTGAGTGTGTCAGTGAGTTTGGGATTGAGTGGGCGTTGGTGCTTGGGTGCGGGAGTGTGAATGATTGTGTGAGGTTGGTTCTTGTGTGCGTTGGTGTGAGTGTGTGCGTGTGTGTGTGTATGTGTGTGAGTGCATGCAGTGGGAGATATGTGGGTGAGTATGAGAGTCAGTGAATGAGTGCATTTGTATGTTACTGTGTTGGCTTGGGTGTATTCACATGTCTGCGTATGCACGTGTGTTTTTTAAGTGTGATTGTGTTTTTCTGTGAGTGTGTGAATGTGAGGGTAGGGGTGTGTGTGTTGTCTCCTGTGTGTGTTCACATGTGTGTTAGTGTTTGTTTATATCTGTGTGTGTTTCTGTGTTTGTACGTGTCTGATTACATTTGAGTGTGAATTTGTAAATATGTGCATGAATGAGCGTGTGCATCTATGTTTGTGATTGTGGACGTTTGGGTGTGTGTACGTGTACATATCTGAGTGTGTATGGCAGTGAGTGTTTGTGAATGAGTCAGTGTGTGTGTGTATGGGTGTGTACGTGTGTGTGTGTGAGATGGGAACGGGTGTGCGTTTGTGATGTGTGTCAGTGTGTTGCCTCGGGTTTGAGTATCGATTCAATATTGTGGGTGAGTTTGTGGGTGAGTGTGTGTGTGAGAGAGTGTGAATGTCTGCATGTGTATGTTCATATGTGTGTAAGTGTGTGTGAGGGTGAGTGTGTGACTTGTGTGGTTATAAGTGTGTAAGGGTGTGTGTGACTGTGTGTTGGCATCTGTGTATGTGTGTTTGTGTTTTCATGTGTATATGCTTGTGAGTGTGTAATTTTGTGTGTGTATAGGTGCGAGTCCATTTTTGAGTACGTATGAATATGTGAGTGAGAGCGAGAGTAGGTACATATGTGTGATTGTATGTGCGTATAGTGTTGAGTGTGTATTTCTGTGTGTGTGTAGGTGTGTGAGCCTATTTTTGAGTGTGTGTTTGTGACTTACTGTGTAAGTGTGTATGTTGGTGTGTGAGTGCTTGTGTCCAAGGGTGTATGTATATGAATGTTTTTGTGTAAGGGTTTTTGTGTGTGCTGGTGTGTGATGTGTACAATACTGTGTTTTGCGTTATGTGTCTGTGTGTTGTGTTTGTGTTTGTACTCGTGCATTTGTGTGTACGTGTAGGTTCATATGTGTGTGAGGGTGAATGTGTGTGTGCTTTTGAGTGTGTGTATGGGTGTGTGCAGGTGTGTTGGAATCTGTGTATGTGTGTGATTATGTTTGTATGTGCATAGGCTTGTGAGTGCGTATTTGTGTGTGTAGGTGTTTGAGATTATTTTTGAGTGTGAGTGAGTATAAATGTGTGAGTGACTGAAAGGGGGTACATATGTGATATGGCATGTACATATGTTTGTGAGGTGAGTGTGTGACTTCTGTGTTTATAAGTGTGTAAAGTGTGTGTGACTGTTGGCATCGGTGCATGTGTGTTTGTGTTTTCATGTGTATATGCCTGGGAGTGTATATTCTTGTGTGTGTATAGGTGTGAGTCTATCTTTGAGTGAGTGAGTATGACTGTGTGAGTCAGAGTTAGAGTGGGTAAATTGTGTGATTGTATGTGTGTATATTTGTGAGTGTGTATTTCTGTGTGTGTGTAGGTGTGTGAGTCTACTTTTGAGTGCGAGTGAGTACGAAGGTGTGAGTGAGTGACAGGTGTGCATAATGTGTGATTGTATGTGCGTATATATGTGAGTGTGTATTTCTGTACGTGTGTAATGTGTGACTGTGTGTTGGCATGTGTGCTTGTGTTTTTACGTGTATATGCTTGTGAGTGTGCCTTTTTGTGTGTGTATAGGTGTGAGTCAATTTTTAAGTAAGTGCGTATGACTGTGTGAGTGAGAGTGAGAGTGGGTACCTATGTGTGATTGTATGTGTGTATACTTGTGAGTGCATATTTCTGCGTGTGTGAGTGTGTAAGTGTGGGTGTTTGTATCTGAGTTTGAGGGAATGTGAGAGAGTGTGTCTGTGTTTGTGTGTGTACGTTTGATAGCATGTGTCGGTGAGTGTGTGTCAGTGACAGTCTGCGTGAGAGTTTTATTCGTGGGAGTTGGCTTCTGTGTTTCAGTACGTATTTCAATGTGTGTGAGTTATGTGTGGGTGTGTGTGACTGATGGGTCTTAGTGGGTTGGCTTATGGGTCAGAGTATGAATTCAAGGGTGTGTGTGTGTTTGTGTGTGTGAGTGTGAAAGCATGTGAATGCGTTTGGTGTGAGGGTGGGTGTGTGAGTGTTGGTGTTCATGGGTTTGTATGGGTGTGCATGAGTGTGTGTTGTCATCTGTGCATGTGGGCATTTGTGTTTGTAGGTGTATATGCTTGTGAGTGGGTATTTGTGTGTGTGTAGGTGTTTGAATCTCTTTTTGAGTGTGAGTGAGTATAAATGTTTGAGTGACGGAAAGGGGGTACATATGTGATATTGTATGTACCTGTTTGTGAATGTGTATTTTTGTGTGTGTAGAGGTGTGAGTCTATTTTTGAGTAAGGGGGTATGAGTGTGTGAGTCGGAGTAAGAGTGGGGACATAGGTGTGACTGTATGTGCGTATATTTGTGAGTATGTATTTCTGTGTGTGGGTGTGGGTGTGTGAGTCTGTTTTTGAGTGTGAGTGAGTATGAATGTGTGAGTGAATGACGGGGTGCATATGTGTGATTGTATGGGCACATGTTTGTGAGTCTGTATTTCTGTGTGTGTGGGTGTGTAAGAGGGTGTATAAATGTGTGTTTCAGTGAATGCGAGAGAGCGTATTCCCGTGTGTGTTTGTGTTTCTGTGTGTGTGTGATTGCATGTGGTGTTGAGTGTGTGAGTGTGAGTGACAGAGTCAATGTGAGAATTTTGTTTTTGTGAGTTGGCTTGTGTGTCTGTGTGTGTTTGAATGTGTATGTGAGGGGTGAGTGTGTGTATTTGTGTGATGTGTCTTAGTGGGTTGGCATGTGTGTCTGAGTATGGATTCAAATGCTTTGGAGGGTGTTTGTGTGTGAGTGCGAGACAGAGTAAATGTGTAAACGTGTAGGTGTATGAGCGTGTGAGTTTTGAATGTGTGTGTAAGTGACTGTGCGGGAGTGTAAATGTGAGTGTGCGAGCGTCTGTAATTTTTTTCTCTGTAGGTGTGCATGTGATTGCAAGGGAGTCATGTGTGGGTGAGTGTGAGTGTGAGTTTTGGGGTGTTGGTGGGTGTATGTGAGTGAATGTGTGACTGCATCTGTGTGTACATGTGTATTTGAACATGAATTTCTTTGTTCATGGGTGCGAGAGTTAGTGTGAATGAGTTAGTGTGTGACATTGTGTTTTGGTGTGGGGAGGTGTGTGAGAATGTGCAGGCGTTTGCAAGTGAGTGTGTCAGTGAGTTTGGGATTGAGTGGGCGTTGGTGCTTGGGTGCGGGAGTGTGAATGATTGTGTGAGGTTGGTTCTTGTGTGCGTTGGTGTGAGTGTGTGCGTGTGTGTGTGTATGTGTGTGAGTGCATGCAGTGGGAGATATGTGGGTGAGTATGAGAGTCAGTGAATGAGTGCATTTGTATGTTACTGTGTTGGCTTGGGTGTATTCACATGTCTGCGTATGCACGTGTGTTTTTTAAGTGTGATTGTGTTTTTCTGTGAGTGTGTGAATGTGAGGGTAGGGGTGTGTGTGTTGTCTCCTGTGTGTGTTCACATGTGTGTTAGTGTTTGTTTATATCTGTGTGTGTTTCTGTGTTTGTACGTGTCTGATTACATTTGAGTGTGAATTTGTAAATATGTGCATGAATGAGCGTGTGCATCTATGTTTGTGATTGTGGACGTTTGGGTGTGTGTACGTGTACATATCTGAGTGTGTATGGCTGTGAGTGTTTGTGAATGAGTCAGTGTGTGTGTGTATGGGTGTGTACGTGTGTGTGTGTGAGATGGGAACGGGTGTGCGTTTGTGATGTGTGTCAGTGTGTTGCCTCGGGTTTGAGTATCGATTCAATATTGTGGGTGATTTTGTGGGTGAGTGTGTGTGTGAGAGAGTGTGAATGTCTGCATGTGTATGTTCATATGTGTGTAAGTGTGTGTGAGGGTGAGTGTGTGACTTGTGTGGTTATAAGTGTGTAAGGGTGTGTGTGACTGTGTGTTGGCATCTGTGTATGTGTGTTTGTGTTTTCATGTGTATATGCTTGTGAGTGTGTAATTTTGTGTGTGTATAGGTGCGAGTCCATTTTTGAGTACGTATGAATATGTGAGTGAGAGCGAGAGTAGGTACATATGTGTGATTGTATGTGCGTATAGTGTTGAGTGTGTATTTCTGTGTGTGTGTAGGTGTGTGAGCCTATTTTTGAGTGTGTGTTTGTGACTTACTGTGTAAGTGTGTATGTTGGTGTGTGAGTGCTTGTGTCCAAGGGTGTATGTATATGAATGTTTTTGTGTAAGGGTTTTTGTGTGTGCTGGTGTGTGATGTGTACAATACTGTGTTTTGCGTTATGTGTCTGTGTGTTGTGTTTGTGTTTGTACTCGTGCATTTGTGTGTACGTGTAGGTTCATATGTGTGTGAGGGTGAATGTGTGTGTGCTTTTGAGTGTGTGTATGGGTGTGTGCAGGTGTGTTGGCATCTGTGTATGTGTGTGATTATGTTTGTATGTGCATAGGCTTGTGAGTGCGTATTTGTGTGTGTAGGTGTTTGAGATTATTTTTGAGTGTGAGTGAGTATAAATGTGTGAGTGACTGAAAGGGGGTACATATGTGATATGGCATGTACATATGTTTGTGAGGTGAGTGTGTGACTTCTGTGTTTATAAGTGTGTAAAGTGTGTGTGACTGTTGGCATCGGTGCATGTGTGTTTGTGTTTTCATGTGTATATGCCTGGGAGTGTATATTCTTGTGTGTGTATAGGTGTGAGTCTATCTTTGAGTGAGTGAGTATGACTGTGTGAGTCAGAGTTAGAGTGGGTAAATTGTGTGATTGTATGTGTGTATATTTGTGAGTGTGTATTTCTGTGTGTGTGTAGGTGTGTGAGTCTACTTTTGAGTGCGAGTGAGTACGAAGGTGTGAGTGAGTGACAGGTGTGCATAATGTGTGATTGTATGTGCGTATATATGTGAGTGTGTATTTCTGTACGTGTGTAATGTGTGACTGTGTGTTGGCATGTGTGCTTGTGTTTTTACGTGTATATGCTTGTGAGTGTGCCTTTTTGTGTGTGTATAGGTGTGAGTCAATTTTTAAGTAAGTGCGTATGACTGTGTGAGTGAGAGTGAGAGTGGGTACCTATGTGTGATTGTATGTGTGTATACTTGTGAGTGCATATTTCTGCGTGTGTGAGTGTGTAAGTGTGGGTGTTTGTATCTGAGTTTGAGGGAATGTGAGAGAGTGTGTCTGTGTTTGTGTGTGTACGTTTGATAGCATGTGTCGGTGAGTGTGTGTCAGTGACAGTCTGCGTGAGAGTTTTATTCGTGGGAGTTGGCTTCTGTGTTTCAGTACGTATTTCAATGTGTGTGAGTTATGTGTGGGTGTGTGTGACTGATGGGTCTTAGTGGGTTGGCTTATGGGTCAGAGTATGAATTCAAGGGTGTGTGTGTGTTTGTGTGTGTGAGTGTGAAAGCATGTGAATGCGTTTGGTGTGAGGGTGGGTGTGTGAGTGTTGGTGTTCATGGGTTTGTATGGGTGTGCATGAGTGTGTGTTGTCATCTGTGCATGTGGGCATTTGTGTTTGTAGGTGTATATGCTTGTGAGTGGGTATTTGTGTGTGGGTAGGTGTTTGAATCTCTTTTTGAGTGTGAGTGAGTATAAATGTTTGAGTGACGGAAAGGGGGTACATATGTGATATTGTATGTACCTGTTTGTGAGTGTGTATTTTTGTGTGTGTAGAGGTGTGAGTCTATTTTTGAGTAAGGGGGTATGAGTGTGTGAGTCGGAGTAAGAGTGGGGACATAGGTGTGACTGTATGTGCGTATATTTGTGAGTATGTATTTCTGTGTGTGGGTGTGGGTGTGTGAGTCTGTTTTTGAGTGTGAGTGAGTATGAATGTGTGAGTGAATGACGGGGTGCATATGTGTGATTTTATGGGCACATGTTTGTGAGTCTGTATTTCTGTGTGTGTGGGTGTGTAAGAGGGTGTATAAATGTGTGTTTCAGTGAATGCGAGAGAGCGTATTCCCGTGTGTGTTTGTGTTTCTGTGTGTGTGTGATTGCATGTGGTGTTGAGTGTGTGAGTGTGAGTGACAGAGTCAATGTGAGAATTTTGTTTTTGTGAGTTGGCTTGTGTGTCTGTGTGTGTTTGAATGTGTATGTGAGGGGTGAGTGTGTGTATTTGTGTGATGTGTCTTAGTGGGTTGGCATGTGTGTCTGAGTATGGATTCAAATGCTTTGGAGGGTGTTTGTGTGTGAGTGCGAGACAGAGTAAATGTGTAAACGTGTAGGTGTATGAGCGTGTGAGTTTTGAATGTGTGTGTAAGTGACTGTGCGGGAGTGTAAATGTGAGTGTGCGAGCGTCTGTAATTTTTTTCTCTGTAGGTGTGCATGTGATTGCAAGGGAGTCATGTGTGGGTGAGTGTGAGTGTGAGTTTTGGGGTGTTGGTGGGTGTATGTGAGTGAATGTGTGACTGCATCTGTGTGTACATGTGTATTTGAACATGAATTTCTTTGTTCATGGGTGCGAGAGTTAGTGTGAATGAGTTAGTGTGTGACATTGTGTTTTGGTGTGGGGAGGTGTGTGAGAATGTGCAGGCGTTTGCAAGTGAGTGTGTCAGTGAGTTTGGGATTGAGTGGGCGTTGGTGCTTGGGTGCGGGAGTGTGAATGATTGTGTGAGGTTGGTTCTTGTGTGCGTTGGTGTGAGTGTGTGCGTGTGTGTGTGTATGTGTGTGAGTGCATGCAGTGGGAGATATGTGGGTGAGTATGAGAGTCAGTGAATGAGTGCATTTGTATGTTACTGTGTTGGCTTGGGTGTATTCACATGTCTGCGTATGCACGTGTGTTTTTTAAGTGTGATTGTGTTTTTCTGTGAGTGTGTGAATGTGAGGGTAGGGGTGTGTGTGTTGTCTCCTGTGTGTGTTCACATGTGTGTTAGTGTTTGTTTATATCTGTGTGTGTTTCTGTGTTTGTACGTGTCTGATTACATTTGAGTGTGAATTTGTAAATATGTGCATGAATGAGCGTGTGCATCTATGTTTGTGATTGTGGACGTTTGGGTGTGTGTACGTGTACATATCTGAGTGTGTATGGCAGTGAGTGTTTGTGAATGAGTCAGTGTGTGTGTGTATGGGTGTGTACGTGTGTGTGTGTGAGATGGGAACGGGTGTGCGTTTGTGATGTGTGTCAGTGTGTTGCCTCGGGTTTGAGTATCGATTCAATATTGTGGGTGAGTTTGTGGGTGAGTGTGTGTGTGAGAGAGTGTGAATGTCTGCATGTGTATGTTCATATGTGTGTAAGTGTGTGTGAGGGTGAGTGTGTGACTTGTGTGGTTATAAGTGTGTAAGGGTGTGTGTGACTGTGTGTTGGCATCTGTGTATGTGTGTTTGTGTTTTCATGTGTATATGCTTGTGAGTGTGTAATTTTGTGTGTGTATAGGTGCGAGTCCATTTTTGAGTACGTATGAATATGTGAGTGAGAGCGAGAGTAGGTACATATGTGTGATTGTATGTGCGTATAGTGTTGAGTGTGTATTTCTGTGTGTGTGTAGGTGTGTGAGCCTATTTTTGAGTGTGTGTTTGTGACTTACTGTGTAAGTGTGTATGTTGGTGTGTGAGTGCTTGTGTCCAAGGGTGTATGTATGTGACTGTTTTTGTGTAAGGGTTTTTGTGTGTGCTGGTGTGTGATGTGTACAATACTGTGTTTTGCGTTATGTGTCTGTGTGTTGTGTTTGTGTTTGTACTCGTGCATTTGTGTGTACGTGTAGGTTCATATGTGTGTGAGGGTGAATGTGTGTGTGCTTTTGAGTGTGTGTATGGGTGTGTGCAGGTGTGTTGGAATCTGTGTATGTGTGTGATTATGTTTGTATGTGCATAGGCTTGTGAGTGCGTATTTGTGTGTGTAGGTGTTTGAGATTATTTTTGAGTGTGAGTGAGTATAAATGTGTGAGTGACTGAAAGGGGGTACATATGTGATATGGCATGTACATATGTTTGTGAGGTGAGTGTGTGACTTCTGTGTTTATAAGTGTGTAAAGTGTGTGTGACTGTTGGCATCGGTGCATGTGTGTTTGTGTTTTCATGTGTATATGCCTGGGAGTGTATATTCTTGTGTGTGTATAGGTGTGAGTCTATCTTTGAGTGAGTGAGTATGACTGTGTGAGTCAGAGTTAGAGTGGGTAAATTGTGTGATTGTATGTGTGTATATTTGTGAGTGTGTATTTCTGTGTGTGTGTAGGTGTGTGAGTCTACTTTTGAGTGCGAGTGAGTACGAAGGTGTGAGTGAGTGACAGGTGTGCATAATGTGTGATTGTATGTGCGTATATATGTGAGTGTGTATTTCTGTACGTGTGTAATGTGTGACTGTGTGTTGGCATGTGTGCTTGTGTTTTTACGTGTATATGCTTGTGAGTGTGCCTTTTTGTGTGTGTATAGGTGTGAGTCAATTTTTAAGTAAGTGCGTATGACTGTGTGAGTGAGAGTGAGAGTGGGTACCTATGTGTGATTGTATGTGTGTATACTTGTGAGTGCATATTTCTGCGTGTGTGAGTGTGTAAGTGTGGGTGTTTGTATCTGAGTTTGAGGGAATGTGAGAGAGTGTGTCTGTGTTTGTGTGTGTACGTTTGATAGCATGTGTCGGTGAGTGTGTGTCAGTGACAGTCTGCGTGAGAGTTTTATTCGTGGGAGTTGGCTTCTGTGTTTCAGTACGTATTTCAATGTGTGTGAGTTATGTGTGGGTGTGTGTGACTGATGGGTCTTAGTGGGTTGGCTTATGGGTCAGAGTATGAATTCAAGGGTGTGTGTGTGTTTGTGTGTGTGAGTGTGAAAGCATGTGAATGCGTTTGGTGTGAGGGTGGGTGTGTGAGTGTTGGTGTTCATGGGTTTGTATGGGTGTGCATGAGTGTGTGTTGTCATCTGTGCATGTGGGCATTTGTGTTTGTAGGTGTATATGCTTGTGAGTGGGTATTTGTGTGTGTGTAGGTGTTTGAATCTCTTTTTGAGTGTGAGTGAGTATAAATGTTTGAGTGACGGAAAGGGGGTACATATGTGATATTGTATGTACCTGTTTGTGAATGTGTATTTTTGTGTGTGTAGAGGTGTGAGTCTATTTTTGAGTAAGGGGGTATGAGTGTGTGAGTCGGAGTAAGAGTGGGGACATAGGTGTGACTGTATGTGCGTATATTTGTGAGTATGTATTTCTGTGTGTGGGTGTGGGTGTGTGAGTCTGTTTTTGAGTGTGAGTGAGTATGAATGTGTGAGTGAATGACGGGGTGCATATGTGTGATTGTATGGGCACATGTTTGTGAGTCTGTATTTCTGTGTGTGTGGGTGTGTAAGAGGGTGTATAAATGTGTGTTTCAGTGAATGCGAGAGAGCGTATTCCCGTGTGTGTTTGTGTTTCTGTGTGTGTGTGATTGCATGTGGTGTTGAGTGTGTGAGTGTGAGTGACAGAGTCAATGTGAGAATTTTGTTTTTGTGAGTTGGCTTGTGTGTCTGTGTGTGTTTGAATGTGTATGTGAGGGGTGAGTGTGTGTATTTGTGTGATGTGTCTTAGTGGGTTGGCATGTGTGTCTGAGTATGGATTCAAATGCTTTGGAGGGTGTTTGTGTGTGAGTGCGAGACAGAGTAAATGTGTAAACGTGTAGGTGTATGAGCGTGTGAGTTTTGAATGTGTGTGTAAGTGACTGTGCGGGAGTGTAAATGTGAGTGTGCGAGCGTCTGTAATTTTTTTCTCTGTAGGTGTGCATGTGATTGCAAGGGAGTCATGTGTGGGTGAGTGTGAGTGTGAGTTTTGGGGTGTTGGTGGGTGTATGTGAGTGAATGTGTGACTGCATCTGTGTGTACATGTGTATTTGAACATGAATTTCTTTGTTCATGGGTGCGAGAGTTAGTGTGAATGAGTTAGTGTGTGACATTGTGTTTTGGTGTGGGGAGGTGTGTGAGAATGTGCAGGCGTTTGCAAGTGAGTGTGTCAGTGAGTTTGGGATTGAGTGGGCGTTGGTGCTTGGGTGCGGGAGTGTGAATGATTGTGTGAGGTTGGTTCTTGTGTGCGTTGGTGTGAGTGTGTGCGTGTGTGTGTGTATGTGTGTGAGTGCATGCAGTGGGAGATATGTGGGTGAGTATGAGAGTCAGTGAATGAGTGCATTTGTATGTTACTGTGTTGGCTTGGGTGTATTCACATGTCTGCGTATGCACGTGTGTTTTTTAAGTGTGATTGTGTTTTTCTGTGAGTGTGTGAATGTGAGGGTAGGGGTGTGTGTGTTGTCTCCTGTGTGTGTTCACATGTGTGTTAGTGTTTGTTTATATCTGTGTGTGTTTCTGTGTTTGTACGTGTCTGATTACATTTGAGTGTGAATTTGTAAATATGTGCATGAATGAGCGTGTGCATCTATGTTTGTGATTGTGGACGTTTGGGTGTGTGTACGTGTACATATCTGAGTGTGTATGGCTGTGAGTGTTTGTGAATGAGTCAGTGTGTGTGTGTATGGGTGTGTACGTGTGTGTGTGTGAGATGGGAACGGGTGTGCGTTTGTGATGTGTGTCAGTGTGTTGCCTCGGGTTTGAGTATCGATTCAATATTGTGGGTGATTTTGTGGGTGAGTGTGTGTGTGAGAGAGTGTGAATGTCTGCATGTGTATGTTCATATGTGTGTAAGTGTGTGTGAGGGTGAGTGTGTGACTTGTGTGGTTATAAGTGTGTAAGGGTGTGTGTGACTGTGTGTTGGCATCTGTGTATGTGTGTTTGTGTTTTCATGTGTATATGCTTGTGAGTGTGTAATTTTGTGTGTGTATAGGTGCGAGTCCATTTTTGAGTACGTATGAATATGTGAGTGAGAGCGAGAGTAGGTACATATGTGTGATTGTATGTGCGTATAGTGTTGAGTGTGTATTTCTGTGTGTGTGTAGGTGTGTGAGCCTATTTTTGAGTGTGTGTTTGTGACTTACTGTGTAAGTGTGTATGTTGGTGTGTGAGTGCTTGTGTCCAAGGGTGTATGTATATGAATGTTTTTGTGTAAGGGTTTTTGTGTGTGCTGGTGTGTGATGTGTACAATACTGTGTTTTGCGTTATGTGTCTGTGTGTTGTGTTTGTGTTTGTACTCGTGCATTTGTGTGTACGTGTAGGTTCATATGTGTGTGAGGGTGAATGTGTGTGTGCTTTTGAGTGTGTGTATGGGTGTGTGCAGGTGTGTTGGCATCTGTGTATGTGTGTGATTATGTTTGTATGTGCATAGGCTTGTGAGTGCGTATTTGTGTGTGTAGGTGTTTGAGATTATTTTTGAGTGTGAGTGAGTATAAATGTGTGAGTGACTGAAAGGGGGTACATATGTGATATGGCATGTACATATGTTTGTGAGGTGAGTGTGTGACTTCTGTGTTTATAAGTGTGTAAAGTGTGTGTGACTGTTGGCATCGGTGCATGTGTGTTTGTGTTTTCATGTGTATATGCCTGGGAGTGTATATTCTTGTGTGTGTATAGGTGTGAGTCTATCTTTGAGTGAGTGAGTATGACTGTGTGAGTCAGAGTTAGAGTGGGTAAATTGTGTGATTGTATGTGTGTATATTTGTGAGTGTGTATTTCTGTGTGTGTGTAGGTGTGTGAGTCTACTTTTGAGTGCGAGTGAGTACGAAGGTGTGAGTGAGTGACAGGTGTGCATAATGTGTGATTGTATGTGCGTATATATGTGAGTGTGTATTTCTGTACGTGTGTAATGTGTGACTGTGTGTTGGCATGTGTGCTTGTGTTTTTACGTGTATATGCTTGTGAGTGTGCCTTTTTGTGTGTGTATAGGTGTGAGTCAATTTTTAAGTAAGTGCGTATGACTGTGTGAGTGAGAGTGAGAGTGGGTACCTATGTGTGATTGTATGTGTGTATACTTGTGAGTGCATATTTCTGCGTGTGTGAGTGTGTAAGTGTGGGTGTTTGTATCTGAGTTTGAGGGAATGTGAGAGAGTGTGTCTGTGTTTGTGTGTGTACGTTTGATAGCATGTGTCGGTGAGTGTGTGTCAGTGACAGTCTGCGTGAGAGTTTTATTCGTGGGAGTTGGCTTCTGTGTTTCAGTACGTATTTCAATGTGTGTGAGTTATGTGTGGGTGTGTGTGACTGATGGGTCTTAGTGGGTTGGCTTATGGGTCAGAGTATGAATTCAAGGGTGTGTGTGTGTTTGTGTGTGTGAGTGTGAAAGCATGTGAATGCGTTTGGTGTGAGGGTGGGTGTGTGAGTGTTGGTGTTCATGGGTTTGTATGGGTGTGCATGAGTGTGTGTTGTCATCTGTGCATGTGGGCATTTGTGTTTGTAGGTGTATATGCTTGTGAGTGGGTATTTGTGTGTGGGTAGGTGTTTGAATCTCTTTTTGAGTGTGAGTGAGTATAAATGTTTGAGTGACAGAAAGGGGGTACATATGTGATATTGTATGTACCTGTTTGTGAGTGTGTATTTTTGTGTGTGTAGAGGTGTGAGTCTATTTTTGAGTAAGGGGGTATGAGTGTGTGAGTCGGAGTAAGAGTGGGGACATAGGTGTGACTGTATGTGCGTATATTTGTGAGTATGTATTTCTGTGTGTGGGTGTGGGTGTGTGAGTCTGTTTTTGAGTGTGAGTGAGTATGAATGTGTGAGTGAATGACGGGGTACATAGGTGTGATTGTACGGGCCTATGTTTGTGAGTCCGTATTTCTGTGTGTGTGGGTGTGTAAGAGGGTGCATAAATGTGTGTTTCAGTGAATGCGAGAGAGCGTATTCCCGTGTGTGTTTGTGTTTCTGTGTGTGTGTGATTGCATGTGGTGTTGAGTGTGTGAGTGTGAGTGACAGAGTCAATGTGAGAATTTTGTTTTTGTGAGTTGGCTTGTGTGTTTGTGTGTGTTTGAAAGTGTATGTGAGCGGTGAGTGTGTGTATTTGTGTGATGTGTCTTAGTGGGTTGGCATGTGTGTCTGAGTATGGATTCAAATGCTTTGGAGGGTGTTTGTGTGTGAGTGCGAGACAGAGTAAATGTGTAAACGTGTAGGTGTATGAGCGTGTGAGTTTTGAATGTGTGTGTAAGTGACTGTGCTGGAGTGTAAATGTGAGTGTGCGAGCGTCTGGAATTTTTTTCTCTGTAGGTGTGCATGTGATTGCAAGGGAGTCATGTGTGGGTGAGTGTGAGTGTGAGTTTTGGGGTGTTGGTGGGTGTATGTGAGTGAATGTGTGACTGCATCTGTGTGTACATGTGTATTTGAACATGAATTTCTTTGTTCATGGGTGCGAGAGTTAGTGTGAATGAGTTAGTGTGTGACATTGTGTTTTGGTGTGGGGAGGTGTGTGAGAATGTGCAGGCGTTTGCAAGTGAGTGTGTCAGTGAGTTTGGGATTGAGTGTGCGTTGGTACTTGGGTGCGGGAGTGTGAATGATTGTGTGAGGTTGGTTATTGTGTGCATTGGTGTGAGTGTGTGCGTGTGTGTGTATGTGTGTGAGTGCATGCAGTGGGAGATATGTGGGTGAGTATGAGAGTCAGTGAATGAGTGCATTTGTATGTTACTGTGTTGGCTTGGGTGTATTCACATGTCTGCGTATGCACGTGTGTTTTTTAAGTGTGATTGTGTTTTTCTGTGAGTGTGTGAATGTGAGGGTAGGGGTGTGTGTGTTGTCTCCTGTGTGTGTTCGCATGTGTGTTAGTGTTTGTTTATATCTGTGTGTGTTTCTGTGTTTGTACGTGTCTGATTACATTTGAGTGTGAATTTGTAAATATGTGCCTGAATGAGCGTGTGCATCTATGTTTGTGATTGTGGACGTTTGGGTGTGTGTACGTGTACATATCTGAGTGTGTATGGCTGTGAGTGTTTGTGAATGAGTCAGTGTGTGTGTGTATGGGTGTGTACGTGTGTGTGTGTGAGATGGGAACGGGTGTGCCTTTGTGATGTGTGTCAGTGTGTTGCCTCGGGTTTGAGTATTGATTCAATATTGTGGGTGAGTTTGTGGGTGAGTGTGTGTGTGAGAGAGTGTGAATGTCTGCATGTGTATGTTCATGTGTGTAAGTGTGTGTGAGGGTGAGTGTGTGACTTGTGTGGTTATAAGTGTGTAAGGGTGTGTGTGACTGTGTGTTGGCATCTGTGTATGTGTGTTTGTGTTTTCATGTGTATATGCTTGTGAGTGTGTAATTTTGTGTGTGTATAGGTGCGAGTCCATTTTTGAGTACGTATGAATATGTGAGTGAGAGCGAGAGTAGGTACATATGTGTGATTGTATGTGCGTATAGTGTTGAGTGTGTATTTCTGTGTGTGTGTAGGTGTGTGAGCCTATTTTTGAGTGTGAGTGTTTGTGACTTACTGTGTAAGTGTGTATGTTGGTGTGTGAGTGCTTGTGTCCAAGGGTGTATGTATATGAATGTTTTTGTGTAAGGGTTTTTGTGTGGGCTGGTGTGTGATGTGTACAATATTGTGTTTTGCGTTATGTGTCTGTGTGTTGTGTTTGTGTTTGTACTCGTGCATTTGTGTGTACGTGTAGGTTCATATGTGTGTGAGGGTGAATGTGTGTGTGCTTTTGAGTGTGTGTATGGGTGTGTGCAGCTGTGTTGGCATCTGTGTATGTGTGTGTTTACGTTTGTATGTTGTGCATAGGCTTGTGAGTGCGTATTTGTGTGTGTAGGTGTTTGAGATTATTTTTGAGTGTGAGTGAGTATAAATGTGTGAGTGACTGAAAGGGGGTACATATGTGATATGGCATGTACATATGTTTGTGAGGTGAGTGTGTGACTTCTGTGTTTATAAGTGTGTAAAGGTGTGTGTGACTGTGGGCATCGGTGCATGTGTGTTTGTGTTTTCATGTGTATATGCCTGGGAGTGTATATTCTTGTGTGTGTGTATAGGTGTGAGTCTATCTTTGAGTGAGTATGACTGTGTGAGTCAGAGTTAGAGTGGGTAAATTGAGTGATTGTATGTGTGTATATTTGTGAGTGTGTATTTCTGTGTGTGTGTAGGTGTGTGAGTCTACTTTTGAGTGCGAGTGAGTACGAAGGTGTGAGTGAGTGACAGGTGTGCATAATGTGTGATTGTATGTGCGTATATATGTGAGTGTGTATTTCTGTACGTGTGTAATGTGTGACTGTGTGTTGGCATGTGTGCTTGTGTTTTTACGTGTATATGCTTGTGAGTGTGCCTTTTTGTGTGTGTATAGGTGTGAGTCAATTTTTAAGTAAGTGCGTATGACTGTGTGAGTGAGAGTGAGAGTGGGTACCTATGTGTGATTGTATGTGTGTATACTTGTGAGTGCATATTTCTGCGTGTGTGAGTGTGTAAGTGTGGGTGTTTGTATCTGAGTTTGAGGGAATGTGAGAGAGTGTGTCTGTGTTTGTGTGTGTACGTTTGATAGCATGTGTCGGTGAGTGTGTGTCAGTGACAGTCTGCGTGAGAGTTTTATTCGTGGGAGTTGGCTTCTGTGTTTCAGTACGTATTTCAATGTGTGTGAGTTATGTGTGGGTGTGTGTGACTGATGGGTCTTAGTGGGTTGGCTTATGGGTCAGAGTATGAATTCAAGGGTGTGTGTGTGTTTGTGTGTGTGAGTGTGAAAGCATGTGAATGCGTTTGGTGTGAGGGTGGGTGTGTGAGTGTTGGTGTTCATGGGTTTGTATGGGTGTGCATGAGTGTGTGTTGTCATCTGTGCATGTGGGCATTTGTGTTTGTAGGTGTATATGCTTGTGAGTGGGTATTTGTGTGTGGGTAGGTG
The DNA here is from genome assembly GCF_047511655.1 of Castor canadensis. Classification (NCBI taxonomy): domain Eukaryota; kingdom Metazoa; phylum Chordata; class Mammalia; order Rodentia; family Castoridae; genus Castor; species Castor canadensis. The sequence goes on from NC_133386.1 coordinate 85,117,154, forward strand.
TTTGAATCTCTTTTTGAGTGTGAGTGAGTATAAATGTTTGAGTGACAGAAAGGGGGTACATATGTGATATTGTATGTACCTGTTTGTGAGTGTGTATTTTTGTGTGTGTAGAGGTGTGAGTCTATTTTTGAGTAAGGGGGTATGAGTGTGTGAGTCGGAGTAAGAGTGGGGACATAGGTGTGACTGTATGTGCGTATATTTGTGAGTATGTATTTCTGTGTGTGGGTGTGGGTGTGTGAGTCTGTTTTTGAGTGTGAGTGAGTATGAATGTGTGAGTGAATGACGGGGTACATAGGTGTGATTGTACGGGCCTATGTTTGTGAGTCCGTATTTCTGTGTGTGTGGGTGTGTAAGAGGGTGCATAAATGTGTGTTTCAGTGAATGCGAGAGAGCGTATTCCCGTGTGTGTTTGTGTTTCTGTGTGTGTGTGATTGCATGTGGTGTTGAGTGTGTGAGTGTGAGTGACAGAGTCAATGTGAGAATTTTGTTTTTGTGAGTTGGCTTGTGTGTTTGTGTGTGTTTGAAAGTGTATGTGAGCGGTGAGTGTGTGTATTTGTGTGATGTGTCTTAGTGGGTTGGCATGTGTGTCTGAGTATGGATTCAAATGCTTTGGAGGGTGTTTGTGTGTGAGTGCGAGACAGAGTAAATGTGTAAACGTGTAGGTGTATGAGCGTGTGAGTTTTGAATGTGTGTGTAAGTGACTGTGCGGGAGTGTAAATGTGAGTGTGCGAGCGTCTGGAATTTTTTTCTCTGTAGGTGTGCATGTGATTGCAAGGGAGTCATGTGTGGGTGAGTGTGAGTGTGAGTGTGAGTTTTGGGGTGTTGGTGGGTGTATGTGAGTGAATGTGTGACTGCATCTGTGTGTACATGTGTATTTGAACATGAATTTCTTTGTTCATGGGTGCGAGAGTTAGTGTGAATGAGTTAGTGTGTGACATTGTGTTTTGGTGTGGGGAGGTGTGTGAGAATGTGCAGGCGTTTGCAAGTGAGTGTGTCAGTGAGTTTGGGATTGAGTGTGCATTGGTACTTGGGTGCGGGAGTGTGAATGATTGTGTGAGGTTGGTTATTGTGTGCATTGGTGTGAGTGTGTGCGTGTGTGTGTATGTGTGTGAGTGCATGCAGTGGGAGATATGTGGGTGAGTATGAGAGTCAGTGAATGAGTGCATTTGTATGTTACTGTGTTGGCTTGGGTGTATTCACATGTCTGCGTATGCACGTGTGTTTTTTAAGTGTGATTGTGTTTTTCTGTGAGTGTGTGAATGTGAGGGTAGGGGTGTGTGTGTTGTCTCCTGTGTGTGTTCGCATGTGTGTTAGTGTTTGTTTATATCTGTGTGTGTTTCTGTGTTTGTACGTGTCTGATTACATTTGAGTGTGAATTTGTAAATATGTGCCTGAATGAGCGTGTGCATCTATGTTTGTGATTGTGGACGTTTGGGTGTGTGTACGTGTACATATCTGAGTGTGTATGGCTGTGAGTGTTTGTGAATGAGTCAGTGTGTGTGTGTATGGGTGTGTACGTGTGTGTGTGTGAGATGGGAACGGGTGTGCCTTTGTGATGTGTGTCAGTGTGTTGCCTCGGGTTTGAGTATCGATTCAATATTGTGGGTGAGTTTGTGGGTGAGTGTGTGTGTGAGAGAGTGTGAATGTCTGCATGTGTATGTTCATGTGTGTAAGTGTGTGTGAGGGTGAGTGTGTGACTTGTGTGGTTATAAGTGTGTAAGGGTGTGTGTGACTGTGTGTTGGCATCTGTGTATGTGTGTTTGTGTTTTCATGTGTATATGCTTGTGAGTGTGTAATTTTGTGTGTGTATAGGTGCGAGTCCATTTTTGAGTACGTATGAATATGTGAGTGAGAGCGAGAGTAGGTACATATGTGTGATTGTATGTGCGTATAGTGTTGAGTGTGTATTTCTGTGTGTGTGTAGGTGTGTGAGCCTATTTTTGAGTGTGAGTGTTTGTGACTTACTGTGTAAGTGTGTATGTTGGTGTGTGAGTGCTTGTGTCCAAGGGTGTATGTATATGAATGTTTTTGTGTAAGGGTTTTTGTGTGGGCTGGTGTGTGATGTGTACAATATTGTGTTTTGCGTTATGTGTCTGTGTGTTGTGTTTGTGTTTGTACTCGTGCATTTGTGTGTACGTGTAGGTTCATATGTGTGTGAGGGTGAATGTGTGTGTGCTTTTGAGTGTGTGTATGGGTGTGTGCAGCTGTGTTGGCATCTGTGTATGTGTGTGTTTACGTTTGTATGTTGTGCATAGGCTTGTGAGTGCGTATTTGTGTGTGTAGGTGTTTGAGATTATTTTTGAGTGTGAGTGAGTATAAATGTGTGAGTGACTGAAAGGGGGTACATATGTGATATGGCATGTACATATGTTTGTGAGGTGAGTGTGTGACTTCTGTGTTTATAAGTGTGTAAAGGTGTGTGTGACTGTGGGCATCGGTGCATGTGTGTTTGTGTTTTCATGTGTATATGCCTGGGAGTGTATATTCTTGTGTGTGTGTATAGGTGTGAGTCTATCTTTGAGTGAGTATGACTGTGTGAGTCAGAGTTAGAGTGGGTAAATTGAGTGATTGTATGTGTGTATATTTGTGAGTGTGTATTTCTGTGTGTGTGTAGGTGTGTGAGTCTACTTTTGAGTGCGAGTGAGTACGAAGGTGTGAGTGAGTGACAGGTGTGCATAATGTGTGATTGTATGTGCGTATATATGTGAGTGTGTATTTCTGTACGTGTGTAATGTGTGACTGTGTGTTGGCATGTGTGCTTGTGTTTTTACGTGTATATGCTTGTGAGTGTGCCTTTTTGTGTGTGTATAGGTGTGAGTCAATTTTTAAGTAAGTGCGTATGACTGTGTGAGTGAGAGTGAGAGTGGGTACCTATGTGTGATTGTATGTGTGTATACTTGTGAGTGCATATTTCTGCGTGTGTGAGTGTGTAAGTGTGGGTGTTTGTATCTGAGTTTGAGGGAATGTGAGAGAGTGTGTCTGTGTTTGTGTGTGTACGTTTGATAGCATGTGTCGGTGAGTGTGTGTCAGTGACAGTCTGCGTGAGAGTTTTATTCGTGGGAGTTGGCTTCTGTGTTTCAGTACGTATTTCAATGTGTGTGAGTTATGTGTGGGTGTGTGTGACTGATGGGTCTTAGTGGGTTGGCTTATGGGTCAGAGTATGAATTCAAGGGTGTGTGTGTGTTTGTGTGTGTGAGTGTGAAAGCATGTGAATGCGTTTGGTGTGAGGGTGGGTGTGTGAGTGTTGGTGTTCATGGGTTTGTATGGGTGTGCATGAGTGTGTGTTGTCATCTGTGCATGTGGGCATTTGTGTTTGTAGGTGTATATGCTTGTGAGTGGGTATTTGTGTGTGGGTAGGTGTTTGAATCTCTTTTTGAGTGTGAGTGAGTATAAATGTTTGAGTGACAGAAAGGGGGTACATATGTGATATTGTATGTACCTGTTTGTGAGTGTGTATTTTTGTGTGTGTAGAGGTGTGAGTCTATTTTTGAGTAAGGGGGTATGAGTGTGTGAGTCGGAGTAAGAGTGGGGACATAGGTGTGACTGTATGTGCGTATATTTGTGAGTATGTATTTCTGTGTGTGGGTGTGGGTGTGTGAGTCTGTTTTTGAGTGTGAGTGAGTATGAATGTGTGAGTGAATGACGGGGTACATAGGTGTGATTGTACGGGCCTATGTTTGTGAGTCCGTATTTCTGTGTGTGTGGGTGTGTAAGAGGGTGCATAAATGTGTGTTTCAGTGAATGCGAGAGAGCGTATTCCCGTGTGTGTTTGTGTTTCTGTGTGTGTGTGATTGCATGTGGTGTTGAGTGTGTGAGTGTGAGTGACAGAGTCAATGTGAGAATTTTGTTTTTGTGAGTTGGCTTGTGTGTTTGTGTGTGTTTGAAAGTGTATGTGAGCGGTGAGTGTGTGTATTTGTGTGATGTGTCTTAGTGGGTTGGCATGTGTGTCTGAGTATGGATTCAAATGCTTTGGAGGGTGTTTGTGTGTGAGTGCGAGACAGAGTAAATGTGTAAACGTGTAGGTGTATGAGCGTGTGAGTTTTGAATGTGTGTGTAAGTGACTGTGCGGGAGTGTAAATGTGAGTGTGCGAGCGTCTGGAATTTTTTTCTCTGTAGGTGTGCATGTGATTGCAAGGGAGTCATGTGTGGGTGAGTGTGAGTGTGAGTTTTGGGGTGTTGGTGGGTGTATGTGAGTGAATGTGTGACTGCATCTGTGTGTACATGTGTATTTGAACATGAATTTCTTTGTTCATGGGTGCGAGAGTTAGTGTGAATGAGTTAGTGTGTGACATTGTGTTTTGGTGTGGGGAGGTGTGTGAGAATGTGCAGGCGTTTGCAAGTGAGTGTGTCAGTGAGTTTGGGATTGAGTGTGCATTGGTACTTGGGTGCGGGAGTGTGAATGATTGTGTGAGGTTGGTTATTGTGTGCATTGGTGTGAGTGTGTGCGTGTGTGTGTATGTGTGTGAGTGCATGCAGTGGGAGATATGTGGGTGAGTATGAGAGTCAGTGAATGAGTGCATTTGTATGTTACTGTGTTGGCTTGGGTGTATTCACATGTCTGCGTATGCACGTGTGTTTTTTAAGTGTGATTGTGTTTTTCTGTGAGTGTGTGAATGTGAGGGTAGGGGTGTGTGTGTTGTCTCCTGTGTGTGTTCGCATGTGTGTTAGTGTTTGTTTATATCTGTGTGTGTTTCTGTGTTTGTACGTGTCTGATTACATTTGAGTGTGAATTTGTAAATATGTGCCTGAATGAGCGTGTGCATCTATGTTTGTGATTGTGGACGTTTGGGTGTGTGTACGTGTACATATCTGAGTGTGTATGGCTGTGAGTGTTTGTGAATGAGTCAGTGTGTGTGTGTATGGGTGTGTACGTGTGTGTGTGTGAGATGGGAACGGGTGTGCGTTTGTGATGTGTGTCAGTGTGTTGCCTCGGGTTTGAGTATCGATTCAATATTGTGGGTGAGTTTGTGGGTGAGTGTGTGTGTGAGAGAGTGTGAATGTCTGCATGTGTATGTTCATGTGTGTAAGTGTGTGTGAGGGTGAGTGTGTGACTTGTGTGGTTATAAGTGTGTAAGGGTGTGTGTGACTGTGTGTTGGCATCTGTGTATGTGTGTTTGTGTTTTCATGTGTATATGCTTGTGAGTGTGTAATTTTGTGTGTGTATAGGTGCGAGTCCATTTTTGAGTACGTATGAATATGTGAGTGAGAGCGAGAGTAGGTACATATGTGTGATTGTATGTGCGTATAGTGTTGAGTGTGTATTTCTGTGTGTGTGTAGGTGTGTGAGCCTATTTTTGAGTGTGAGTGTTTGTGACTTACTGTGTAAGTGTGTATGTTGGTGTGTGAGTGCTTGTGTCCAAGGGTGTATGTATATGAATGTTTTTGTGTAAGGGTTTTTGTGTGGGCTGGTGTGTGATGTGTACAATATTGTGTTTTGCGTTATGTGTCTGTGTGTTGTGTTTGTGTTTGTACTCGTGCATTTGTGTGTACGTGTAGGTTCATATGTGTGTGAGGGTGAATGTGTGTGTGCTTTTGAGTGTGTGTATGGGTGTGTGCAGCTGTGTTGGCATCTGTGTATGTGTGTGTTTACGTTTGTATGTTGTGCATAGGCTTGTGAGTGCGTATTTGTGTGTGTAGGTGTTTGAGATTATTTTTGAGTGTGAGTGAGTATAAATGTGTGAGTGACTGAAAGGGGGTACATATGTGATATGGCATGTACATATGTTTGTGAGGTGAGTGTGTGACTTCTGTGTTTATAAGTGTGTAAAGGTGTGTGTGACTGTGGGCATCGGTGCATGTGTGTTTGTGTTTTCATGTGTATATGCCTGGGAGTGTATATTCTTGTGTGTGTGTATAGGTGTGAGTCTATCTTTGAGTGAGTATGACTGTGTGAGTCAGAGTTAGAGTGGGTAAATTGAGTGATTGTATGTGTGTATATTTGTGAGTGTGTATTTCTGTGTGTGTGTAGGTGTGTGAGTCTACTTTTGAGTGCGAGTGAGTACGAAGGTGTGAGTGAGTGACAGGTGTGCATAATGTGTGATTGTATGTGCGTATATATGTGAGTGTGTATTTCTGTACGTGTGTAATGTGTGACTGTGTGTTGGCATGTGTGCTTGTGTTTTTACGTGTATATGCTTGTGAGTGTGCCTTTTTGTGTGTGTATAGGTGTGAGTCAATTTTTAAGTAAGTGCGTATGACTGTGTGAGTGAGAGTGAGAGTGGGTACCTATGTGTGATTGTATGTGTGTATACTTGTGAGTGCATATTTCTGCGTGTGTGAGTGTGTAAGTGTGGGTGTTTGTATCTGAGTTTGAGGGAATGTGAGAGAGTGTGTCTGTGTTTGTGTGTGTACGTTTGATAGCATGTGTCGGTGAGTGTGTGTCAGTGACAGTCTGCGTGAGAGTTTTATTCGTGGGAGTTGGCTTCTGTGTTTCAGTACGTATTTCAATGTGTGTGAGTTATGTGTGGGTGTGTGTGACTGATGGGTCTTAGTGGGTTGGCTTATGGGTCAGAGTATGAATTCAAGGGTGTGTGTGTGTTTGTGTGTGTGAGTGTGAAAGCATGTGAATGCGTTTGGTGTGAGGGTGGGTGTGTGAGTGTTGGTGTTCATGGGTTTGTATGGGTGTGCATGAGTGTGTGTTGTCATCTGTGCATGTGGGCATTTGTGTTTGTAGGTGTATATGCTTGTGAGTGGGTATTTGTGTGTGGGTAGGTGTTTGAATCTCTTTTTGAGTGTGAGTGAGTATAAATGTTTGAGTGACAGAAAGGGGGTACATATGTGATATTGTATGTACCTGTTTGTGAGTGTGTATTTTTGTGTGTGTAGAGGTGTGAGTCTATTTTTGAGTAAGGGGGTATGAGTGTGTGAGTCGGAGTAAGAGTGGGGACATAGGTGTGACTGTATGTGCGTATATTTGTGAGTATGTATTTCTGTGTGTGGGTGTGGGTGTGTGAGTCTGTTTTTGAGTGTGAGTGAGTATGAATGTGTGAGTGAATGACGGGGTACATAGGTGTGATTGTACGGGCCTATGTTTGTGAGTCCGTATTTCTGTGTGTGTGGGTGTGTAAGAGGGTGCATAAATGTGTGTTTCAGTGAATGCGAGAGAGCGTATTCCCGTGTGTGTTTGTGTTTCTGTGTGTGTGTGATTGCATGTGGTGTTGAGTGTGTGAGTGTGAGTGACAGAGTCAATGTGAGAATTTTGTTTTTGTGAGTTGGCTTGTGTGTTTGTGTGTGTTTGAAAGTGTATGTGAGCGGTGAGTGTGTGTATTTGTGTGATGTGTCTTAGTGGGTTGGCATGTGTGTCTGAGTATGGATTCAAATGCTTTGGAGGGTGTTTGTGTGTGAGTGCGAGACAGAGTAAATGTGTAAACGTGTAGGTGTATGAGCGTGTGAGTTTTGAATGTGTGTGTAAGTGACTGTGCGGGAGTGTAAATGTGAGTGTGCGAGCGTCTGGAATTTTTTTCTCTGTAGGTGTGCATGTGATTGCAAGGGAGTCATGTGTGGGTGAGTGTGAGTGTGAGTTTTGGGGTGTTGGTGGGTGTATGTGAGTGAATGTGTGACTGCATCTGTGTGTACATGTGTATTTGAACATGAATTTCTTTGTTCATGGGTGCGAGAGTTAGTGTGAATGAGTTAGTGTGTGACATTGTGTTTTGGTGTGGGGAGGTGTGTGAGAATGTGCAGGCGTTTGCAAGTGAGTGTGTCAGTGAGTTTGGGATTGAGTGTGCATTGGTACTTGGGTGCGGGAGTGTGAATGATTGTGTGAGGTTGGTTATTGTGTGCATTGGTGTGAGTGTGTGCGTGTGTGTGTATGTGTGTGAGTGCATGCAGTGGGAGATATGTGGGTGAGTATGAGAGTCAGTGAATGAGTGCATTTGTATGTTACTGTGTTGGCTTGGGTGTATTCACATGTCTGCGTATGCACGTGTGTTTTTTAAGTGTGATTGTGTTTTTCTGTGAGTGTGTGAATGTGAGGGTAGGGGTGTGTGTGTTGTCTCCTGTGTGTGTTCGCATGTGTGTTAGTGTTTGTTTATATCTGTGTGTGTTTCTGTGTTTGTACGTGTCTGATTACATTTGAGTGTGAATTTGTAAATATGTGCCTGAATGAGCGTGTGCATCTATGTTTGTGATTGTGGACGTTTGGGTGTGTGTACGTGTACATATCTGAGTGTGTATGGCTGTGAGTGTTTGTGAATGAGTCAGTGTGTGTGTGTATGGGTGTGTACGTGTGTGTGTGTGAGATGGGAATGGGTGTGCGTTTGTGATGTGTGTCAGTGTGTTGCCTCGGGTTTGAGTATCGATTCAATATTGTGGGTGAGTTTGTGGGTGAGTGTGTGTGTGAGAGAGTGTGAATGTCTGCATGTGTATGTTCATGTGTGTAAGTGTGTGTGAGGGTGAGTGTGTGACTTGTGTGGTTATAAGTGTGTAAGGGTGTGTGTGACTGTGTGTTGGCATCTGTGTATGTGTGTTTGTGTTTTCATGTGTATATGCTTGTGAGTGTGTAATTTTGTGTGTGTATAGGTGCGAGTCCATTTTTGAGTACGTATGAATATGTGAGTGAGAGCGAGAGTAGGTACATATGTGTGATTGTATGTGCGTATAGTGTTGAGTGTGTATTTCTGTGTGTGTGTAGGTGTGTGAGCCTATTTTTGAGTGTGAGTGTTTGTGACTTACTGTGTAAGTGTGTATGTTGGTGTGTGAGTGCTTGTGTCCAAGGGTGTATGTATATGAATGTTTTTGTGTAAGGGTTTTTGTGTGTGCTGGTGTGTGATGTGTACAATACTGTGTTTTGCGTTATGTGTCTGTGTGTTGTGTTTGTGTTTGTACTCGTGCATTTGTGTGTACGTGTAGGTTCATATGTGTGTGAGGGTGAATGTGTGTGTGCTTTTGAGTGTGTGTATGGGTGTGTGCAGGTGTGTTGGAATCTGTGTATGTGTGTGATTATGTTTGTATGTGCATAGGCTTGTGAGTGCGTATTTGTGTGTGTAGGTGTTTGAGATTATTTTTGAGTGTGAGTGAGTATAAATGTGTGAGTGACTGAAAGGGGGTACATATGTGATAAGGCATGTACATATGTTTGTGAGGTGAGTGTGTGACTTCTGTGTTTATAAGTGTGTAAAGTGTGTGTGACTGTTGGCATCGGTGCATGTGTGTTTGTGTTTTCATGTGTATATGCCTGGGAGTGTATATTCTTGTGTGTGTATAGGTGTGAGTCTATCTTTGAGTGAGTGAGTATGACTGTGTGAGTCAGAGTTAGAGTGGGTAAATTGTGTGATTGTATGTGTGTATATTTGTGAGTGTGTATTTCTGTGTGTGTGTAGGTGTGTGAGTCTACTTTTGAGTGTGAGTGAGTACGAAGGTGTGAGTGAGTGACAGGTGTGCATAATGTGTGATTGTATGTGCGTATATATGTGAGTGTGTATTTCTGTACGTGTGTAATGTGTGACTGTGTGTTGGCATGTGTGCTTGTGTTTTTACGTGTATATGCTTGTGAGTGTGCCTTTTTGTGTGTGTATAGGTGTGAGTCTATTTTTAAGTAAGTGCGTATGACTGTGTGAGTGAGAGTGAGAGTGGGTACCTATGTGTGATTGTATGTGTGTATACTTGTGAGTGCATATTTCCGCGTGTGTGAGTGTGTAAGTGTGGGTGTTTGTATCTGAGTTTGAGGGAATGTGAGAGAGTGTGTGTGTTTGTGTGTGTACGTTTGATAGCATGTGTCGGTGAGTGTGTGTCAGTGACAGTCTGCGTGAGAGTTTTATTCGTGGGAGTTGGCTTCTGTGTTTCAGTACGTATTTCAATGTGTGTGAGTTATGTGTGGGTGTGTGTGACTGATGGGTCTTAGTGGGTTGGCTTATGGGTAAGAGTATGAATTCAAGGGTGTGTGTGTGTTTGTGTGTGTGAGTGTGAAAGCATGTGAATGCGTTTGGTGTGAGGGTGGGTGTGTGAGTGTTGGTGTTCATGGGTTTGTATGGGTGTGCATGAGTGTGTGTTGTCATCTGTGCATGTGGGCATTTGTGTTTGTAGGTGTATATGCTTGTGAGTGGGTATTTGTGTGTGTGTAGGTGTTTGAATCTCTTTTTGAGTGTGAGTGAGTATAAATGTTTGAGTGACGGAAAGGGGGTACATATGTGATATTGTATGTACCTGTTTGTGAGTGTGTATTTTTGTGTGTGTAGACGTGTGAGTCTATTTTTGAGTAAGGGGGTATGAGTGTGTGAGTCGGAGTAAGAGTGGGGACATAGGTGTGACTGTATGTGCGTATATTTGTGAGTATGTATTTCTGTGTGTGTGTGTGTGGGTGTGTGAGTCTGTTTTTGAGTGTGAGTGAGTATGAATGTGTGAGTGAATGACGGGGTGCATATGTGTGATTGTATGGGCACATGTTTGTGAGTCTGTATTTCTGTGTGTGTGGGTGTGTAAGAGGGTGTATAAATGTGTGTTTCAGTGAATGCGAGAGAGCGTATTCCCGTGTGTGTTTGTGTTTCTGTGTGTGTGTGATTGCATGTGGTGTTGAGTGTGTGAGTGTGAGTGACAGAGTCAATGTGAGAATTTTGTTTTTGTGAGTTGGCTTGTGTGTCTGTGTGTGTTTGAATGTGTATGTGAGGGGTGAGTGTGTGTATTTGTGTGATGTGTCTTAGTGGGTTGGCATGTGTGTCTGAGTATGGATTCAAATGCTTTGGAGGGTGTTTGTGTGTGAGTGCGAGACAGAGTAAATGTGTAAACGTGTAGGTGTATGAGCGTGTGAGTTTTGAATGTGTGTGTAAGTGACTGTGCGGGAGTGTAAATGTGAGTGTGCGAGCGTCTGGAATTTTTTTCTCTGTAGGTGTGCATGTGATTGCAAGGGAGTCATGTGTGGGTGAGTGTGAGTGTGAGTTTTGGGGTGTTGGTGGGTGTATGTGAGTGAATGTGTGACTGCATCTGTGTGTACATGTGTATTTGAACATGAATTTCTTTGTTCATGGGTGCGAGAGTTAGTGTGAATGAGTTAGTGTGTGACATTGTGTTTTGGTGTGGGGAGGTGTGTGAGAATGTGCAGGCGTTTGCAAGTGAGTGTGTCAGTGAGTTTGGGATTGAGTGGGCGTTGGTGCTTGGGTGCGGGAGTGTGAATGATTGTGTGAGGTTGGTTCTTGTGTGCGTTGGTGTGAGTGTGTGCGTGTGTGTGTGTATGTGTTTGAGTGCATGCAGTGGGAGATATGTGGGTGAGTATGAGAGTCAGTGAATGAGTGCATTTGTATGTTACTGTGTTGGCTTGGGTGTATTCACGTCTGCGTATGCACGTGTGTTTTTTAAGTGTGATTGTGTTTTTCTGTGAGTGTGTGAATGTGAGGGTAGGGGTGTGTGTGTTGTCTCCTGTGTGTGTTCACATGTGTGTTAGTGTTTGTTTATATCTGTGTGTGTTTCTGTGTTTGTACGTGTCTGATTACATTTGAGTGTGAATTTGTAAATATGTGCCTGAATGAGCGTGTGCATCTATGTTTGTGATTGTGGACGTTTGGGTGTGTGTACGTGTACATATCTGAGTGTGTATGGCTGTGAGTGTTTGTGAATGAGTCAGTGTGTGTGTGTATGGGTGTGTACGTGTGTGTGTGTGAGATGGGAATGGGTGTGCGTTTGTGATGTGTGTCAGTGTGTTGCCTCGGGTTTGAGTATCGATTCAATATTGTGGGTGAGTTTGTGGGTGAGTGTGTGTGTGAGAGAGTGTGAATGTCTGCATGTGTATGTTCATGTGTGTAAGTGTGTGTGAGGGTGAGTGTGTGACTTGTGTGGTTATAAGTGTGTAAGGGTGTGTGTGACTGTGTGTTGGCATCTGTGTATGTGTGTTTGTGTTTTCATGTGTATATGCTTGTGAGTGTGTAATTTTGTGTGTGTATAGGTGCGAGTCCATTTTTGAGTACGTATGAATATGTGAGTGAGAGCGAGAGTAGGTACATATGTGTGATTGTATGTGCGTATAGTGTTGAGTGTGTATTTCTGTGTGTGTGTAGGTGTGTGAGCCTATTTTTGAGTGTGAGTGTTTGTGACTTACTGTGTAAGTGTGTATGTTGGTGTGTGAGTGCTTGTGTCCAAGGGTGTATGTATATGAATGTTTTTGTGTAAGGGTTTTTGTGTGTGCTGGTGTGTGATGTGTACAATACTGTGTTTTGCGTTATGTGTCTGTGTGTTGTGTTTGTGTTTGTACTCGTGCATTTGTGTGTACGTGTAGGTTCATATGTGTGTGAGGGTGAATGTGTGTGTGCTTTTGAGTGTGTGTATGGGTGTGTGCAGGTGTGTTGGAATCTGTGTATGTGTGTGATTATGTTTGTATGTGCATAGGCTTGTGAGTGCGTATTTGTGTGTGTAGGTGTTTGAGATTATTTTTGAGTGTGAGTGAGTATAAATGTGTGAGTGACTGAAAGGGGGTACATATGTGATAAGGCATGTACATATGTTTGTGAGGTGAGTGTGTGACTTCTGTGTTTATAAGTGTGTAAAGTGTGTGTGACTGTTGGCATCGGTGCATGTGTGTTTGTGTTTTCATGTGTATATGCCTGGGAGTGTATATTCTTGTGTGTGTATAGGTGTGAGTCTATCTTTGAGTGAGTGAGTATGACTGTGTGAGTCAGAGTTAGAGTGGGTAAATTGTGTGATTGTATGTGTGTATATTTGTGAGTGTGTATTTCTGTGTGTGTGTAGGTGTGTGAGTCTACTTTTGAGTGTGAGTGAGTACGAAGGTGTGAGTGAGTGACAGGTGTGCATAATGTGTGATTGTATGTGCGTATATATGTGAGTGTGTATTTCTGTACGTGTGTAATGTGTGACTGTGTGTTGGCATGTGTGCTTGTGTTTTTACGTGTATATGCTTGTGAGTGTGCCTTTTTGTGTGTGTATAGGTGTGAGTCTATTTTTAAGTAAGTGCGTATGACTGTGTGAGTGAGAGTGAGAGTGGGTACCTATGTGTGATTGTATGTGTGTATACTTGTGAGTGCATATTTCCGCGTGTGTGAGTGTGTAAGTGTGGGTGTTTGTATCTGAGTTTGAGGGAATGTGAGAGAGTGTGTGTGTTTGTGTGTGTACGTTTGATAGCATGTGTCGGTGAGTGTGTGTCAGTGACAGTCTGCGTGAGAGTTTTATTCGTGGGAGTTGGCTTCTGTGTTTCAGTACGTATTTCAATGTGTGTGAGTTATGTGTGGGTGTGTGTGACTGATGGGTCTTAGTGGGTTGGCTTATGGGTAAGAGTATGAATTCAAGGGTGTGTGTGTGTTTGTGTGTGTGAGTGTGAAAGCATGTGAATGCGTTTGGTGTGAGGGTGGGTGTGTGAGTGTTGGTGTTCATGGGTTTGTATGGGTGTGCATGAGTGTGTGTTGTCATCTGTGCATGTGGGCATTTGTGTTTGTAGGTGTATATGCTTGTGAGTGGGTATTTGTGTGTGTGTAGGTGTTTGAATCTCTTTTTGAGTGTGAGTGAGTATAAATGTTTGAGTGACGGAAAGGGGGTACATATGTGATATTGTATGTACCTGTTTGTGAGTGTGTATTTTTGTGTGTGTAGACGTGTGAGTCTATTTTTGAGTAAGGGGGTATGAGTGTGTGAGTCGGAGTAAGAGTGGGGACATAGGTGTGACTGTATGTGCGTATATTTGTGAGTATGTATTTCTGTGTGTGTGTGTGTGGGTGTGTGAGTCTGTTTTTGAGTGTGAGTGAGTATGAATGTGTGAGTGAATGACGGGGTGCATATGTGTGATTGTATGGGCACATGTTTGTGAGTCTGTATTTCTGTGTGTGTGGGTGTGTAAGAGGGTGTATAAATGTGTGTTTCAGTGAATGCGAGAGAGCGTATTCCCGTGTGTGTTTGTGTTTCTGTGTGTGTGTGATTGCATGTGGTGTTGAGTGTGTGAGTGTGAGTGACAGAGTCAATGTGAGAATTTTGTTTTTGTGAGTTGGCTTGTGTGTCTGTGTGTGTTTGAATGTGTATGTGAGGGGTGAGTGTGTGTATTTGTGTGATGTGTCTTAGTGGGTTGGCATGTGTGTCTGAGTATGGATTCAAATGCTTTGGAGGGTGTTTGTGTGTGAGTGCGAGACAGAGTAAATGTGTAAACGTGTAGGTGTATGAGCGTGTGAGTTTTGAATGTGTGTGTAAGTGACTGTGCGGGAGTGTAAATGTGAGTGTGCGAGCGTCTGGAATTTTTTTCTCTGTAGGTGTGCATGTGATTGCAAGGGAGTCATGTGTGGGTGAGTGTGAGTGTGAGTTTTGGGGTGTTGGTGGGTGTATGTGAGTGAATGTGTGACTGCATCTGTGTGTACATGTGTATTTGAACATGAATTTCTTTGTTCATGGGTGCGAGAGTTAGTGTGAATGAGTTAGTGTGTGACATTGTGTTTTGGTGTGGGGAGGTGTGTGAGAATGTGCAGGCGTTTGCAAGTGAGTGTGTCAGTGAGTTTGGGATTGAGTGGGCGTTGGTGCTTGGGTGCGGGAGTGTGAATGATTGTGTGAGGTTGGTTCTTGTGTGCGTTGGTGTGAGTGTGTGCGTGTGTGTGTGTATGTGTTTGAGTGCATGCAGTGGGAGATATGTGGGTGAGTATGAGAGTCAGTGAATGAGTGCATTTGTATGTTACTGTGTTGGCTTGGGTGTATTCACGTCTGCGTATGCACGTGTGTTTTTTAAGTGTGATTGTGTTTTTCTGTGAGTGTGTGAATGTGAGGGTAGGGGTGTGTGTGTTGTCTCCTGTGTGTGTTCACATGTGTGTTAGTGTTTGTTTATATCTGTGTGTGTTTCTGTGTTTGTACGTGTCTGATTACATTTGAGTGTGAATTTGTAAATATGTGCATGAATGAGCGTGTGCATCTATGTTTGTGATTGTGGACGTTTGGGTGTGTGTACGTGTACATATCTGAGTGTGTATGGCAGTGAGTGTTTGTGAATGAGTCAGTGTGTGTGTGTATGGGTGTGTACGTGTGTGTGTGTGAGATGGGAACGGGTGTGCGTTTGTGATGTGTGTCAGTGTGTTGCCTCGGGTTTGAGTATCGATTCAATATTGTGGGTGAGTTTGTGGGTGAGTGTGTGTGTGAGAGAGTGTGAATGTCTGCATGTGTATGTTCATATGTGTGTAAGTGTGTGTGAGGGTGAGTGTGTGACTTGTGTGGTTATAAGTGTGTAAGGGTGTGTGTGACTGTGTGTTGGCATCTGTGTATGTGTGTTTGTGTTTTCATGTGTATATGCTTGTGAGTGTGTAATTTTGTGTGTGTATAGGTGCGAGTCCATTTTTGAGTACGTATGAATATGTGAGTGAGAGCGAGAGTAGGTACATATGTGTGATTGTATGTGCGTATAGTGTTGAGTGTGTATTTCTGTGTGTGTGTAGGTGTGTGAGCCTATTTTTGAGTGTGAGTGTTTGTGACTTACTGTGTAAGTGTGTATGTTGGTGTGTGAGTGCTTGTGTCCAAGGGTGTATGTATATGAATGTTTTTGTGTAAGGGTTTTTGTGTGTGCTGGTGTGTGATGTGTACAATAGTGTGTTTTGCGTTATGTGTCTGTGTGTTGTGTTTGTGTTTGTACTCGTGCATTTGTGTGTACGTGTAGGTTCATATGTGTGTGAGGGTGAATGTGTGTGTGCTTTTGAGTGTGTGTATGGGTGTGTGCAGGTGTGTTGGCATCTGTGTATGTGTGTGATTATGTTTGTATGTGCATAGGCTTGTGAGTGCGTATTTGTGTGTGTAGGTGTTTGAGATGATTTTTGAGTGTGAGTGAGTATAAATGTGTGAGTGACTGAAAGGGGGTACATATGTGATATGGCATGTACATATGTTTGTGAGGTGAGTGTGTGACTTCTGTGTTTATAAGTGTGTAAAGTGTGTGTGACTGTTGGCATCGGTGCATGTGTGTTTGTGTTTTCATGTGTATATGCCTGGGAGTGTATATTCTTGTGTGTGTATAGGTGTGAGTCTATCTTTGAGTGAGTGAGTATGACTGTGTGAGTCAGAGTTAGAGTGGGTAAATTGTGTGATTGTATGTGTGTATATTTGTGAGTGTGTATTTCTGTGTGTGTGTAGGTGTGTGAGTCTACTTTTGAGTGCGAGTGAGTACGAAGGTGTGAGTGAGTGACAGGTGTGCATAATGTGTGATTGTATGTGCGTATATATGTGAGTGTGTATTTCTGTACGTGTGTAATGTGTGACTGTGTGTTGGCATGTGTGCTTGTGTTTTGACGTGTATATGCTTGTGAGTGTGACTTTTTGTGTGTGTATAGGTGTGAGTCAATTTTTAAGTAAGTGCGTATGACTGTGTGAGTGAGAGTGAGAGTGGGTACCTATGTGTGATTGTATGTGTGTATACTTGTGAGTGCATATTTCTGCGTGTGTGAGTGTGTAAGTGTGGGTGTTTGTATCTGAGTTTGAGGGAATGTGAGAGAGTGTGTCTGTGTTTGTGTGTGTACGTTTGATAGCATGTGTCGGTGAGTGTGTGTCAGTGACAGTCTGCGTGAGAGTTTTATTCGTGGGAGTTGGCTTCTGTGTTTCAGTACGTATTTCAATGTGTGTGAGTTATGTGTGGGTGTGTGTGACTGATGGGTCTTAGTGGGTTGGCTTATGGGTCAGAGTATGAATTCAAGGGTGTGTGTGTGTTTGTGTGTGTGAGTGTGAAAGCATGTGAATGCGTTTGGTGTGAGGGTGTGTGTGTGAGTGTTGGTGTTCATGGGTTTGTATGGGTGTGCATGAGTGTGTGTTGTCATCTGTGCATGTGGGCATTTGTGTTTGTAGGTGTATATGCTTGTGAGTGGGTATTTGTGTGTGTGTAGGTGTTTGAATCTCTTTTTGAGTGTGAGTGAGTATAAATGTTTGAGTGACGGAAAGGGGGTACATATGTGATATTGTATGTACCTGTTTGTGAATGTGTATTTTTGTGTGTGTAGAGGTGTGAGTCTATTTTTGAGTAAGGGGGTATGAGTGTGTGAGTCGGAGTAAGAGTGGGGACATAGGTGTGACTGTATGTGCGTATATTTGTGAGTATGTATTTCTGTGTGTGGGTGTGGGTGTGTGAGTCTGTTTTTGAGTGTGAGTGAGTATGAATGTGTGAGTGAATGACGGGGTGCATATGTGTGATTGTATGGGCACATGTTTGTGAGTCTGTATTTCTGTGTGTGTGGGTGTGTAAGAGGGTGTATAAATGTGTGTTTCAGTGAATGCGAGAGAGCGTATTCCCGTGTGTGTTTGTGTTTCTGTGTGTGTGTGATTGCATGTGGTGTTGAGTGTGTGAGTGTGAGTGACAGAGTCAATGTGAGAATTTTGTTTTTGTGAGTTGGCTTGTGTGTCTGTGTGTGTTTGAATGTGTATGTGAGGGGTGAGTGTGTGTATTTGTGTGATGTGTCTTAGTGGGTTGGCATGTGTGTCTGAGTATGGATTCAAATGCTTTGGAGGGTGTTTGTGTGTGAGTGCGAGACAGAGTAAATGTGTAAACGTGTAGGTGTATGAGCGTGTGAGTTTTGAATGTGTGTGTAAGTGACTGTGCGGGAGTGTAAATGTGAGTGTGCGAGCGTCTGGAATTTTTTTCTCTGTAGGTGTGCATGTGATTGCAAGGGAGTCATGTGTGGGTGAGTGTGAGTGTGAGTTTTGGGGTGTTGGTGGGTGTATGTGAGTGAATGTGTGACTGCATCTGTGTGTACATGTGTATTTGAACATGAATTTCTTTGTTCATGGGTGCGAGAGTTAGTGTGAATGAGTTAGTGTGTGACATTGTGTTTTGGTGTGGGGAGGTGTGTGAGAATGTGCAGGCGTTTGCAAGTGAGTGTGTCAGTGAGTTTGGGATTGAGTGTGCGTTGGTGCTTGGGTGCGGGAGTGTGAATGATTGTGTGAGGTTGGTTCTTGTGTGCGTTGGTGTGAGTGTGTGCGTGTGTGTGTGTATGTGTGTGAGTGCATGCAGTGGGAGATATGTGGGTGAGTATGAGAGTCAGTGAATGAGTGCATTTGTATGTTACTGTGTTGGCTTGGGTGTATTCACATGTCTGCGTATGCACGTGTGTTTTTTAAGTGTGATTGTGTTTTTCTGTGAGTGTGTGAATGTGAGGGTAGGGGTGTGTGTGTTGTCTCCTGTGTGTGTTCACATGTGTGTTAGTGTTTGTTTATATCTGTGTGTGTTTCTGTGTTTGTACGTGTCTGATTACATTTGAGTGTGAATTTGTAAATATGTGCATGAATGAGCGTGTGCATCTATGTTTGTGATTGTGGACGTTTGGGTGTGTGTACGTGTACATATCTGAGTGTGTATGGCAGTGTGTGTTTGTGAATGAGTCAGTGTGTGTGTGTATGGGTGTGTACGTGTGTGTGTGTGAGATGGGAACGGGTGTGCGTTTGTGATGTGTGTCAGTGTGTTGCCTCGGGTTTGAGTATCGATTCAATATTGTGGGTGAGTTTGTGGGTGAGTGTGTGTGTGAGAGAGTGTGAATGTCTGCATGTGTATGTTCATATGTGTGTAAGTGTGTGTGAGGGTGAGTGTGTGACTTGTGTGGTTATAAGTGTGTAAGGGTGTGTGTGACTGTGTGTTGGCATCTGTGTATGTGTGTTTGTGTTTTCATGTGTATATGCTTGTGAGTGTGTAATTTTGTGTGTGTATAGGTGCGAGTCCATTTTTGAGTACGTATGAATATGTGAGTGAGAGCGAGAGTAGGTACATATGTGTGATTGTATGTGCGTATAGTGTTGAGTGTGTATTTCTGTGTGTGTGTAGGTGTGTGAGCCTATTTTTGAGTGTGTGTTTGTGACTTACTGTGTAAGTGTGTATGTTGGTGTGTGAGTGCTTGTGTCCAAGGGTGTATGTATATGACTGTTTTTGTGTAAGGGTTTTTGTGTGTGCTGGTGTGTGATGTGTACAATACTGTGTTTTGCGTTATGTGTCTGTGTGTTGTGTTTGTGTTTGTACTCGTGCATTTGTGTGTACGTGTAGGTTCATATGTGTGTGAGGGTGAATGTGTGTGTGCTTTTGAGTGTGTGTATGGGTGTGTGCAGGTGTGTTGGAATCTGTGTATGTGTGTGATTATGTTTGTATGTGCATAGGCTTGTGAGTGCGTATTTGTGTGTGTAGGTGTTTGAGATTATTTTTGAGTGTGAGTGAGTATAAATGTGTGAGTGACTGAAAGGGGGTACATATGTGATATGGCATGTACATATGTTTGTGAGGTGAGTGTGTGACTTCTGTGTTTATAAGTGTGTAAAGTGTGTGTGACTGTTGGCATCGGTGCATGTGTGTTTGTGTTTTCATGTGTATATGCCTGGGAGTGTATATTCTTGTGTGTGTATAGGTGTGAGTCTATCTTTGAGTGAGTGAGTATGACTGTGTGAGTCAGAGTTAGAGTGGGTAAATTGTGTGATTGTATGTGTGTATATTTGTGAGTGTGTATTTCTGTGTGTGTGTAGGTGTGTGAGTCTACTTTTGAGTGCGAGTGAGTACGAAGGTGTGAGTGAGTGACAGGTGTGCATAATGTGTGATTGTATGTGCGTATATATGTGAGTGTGTATTTCTGTACGTGTGTAATGTGTGACTGTGTGTTGGCATGTGTGCTTGTGTTTTGACGTGTATATGCTTGTGAGTGTGCCTTTTTGTGTGTGTATAGGTGTGAGTCAATTTTTAAGTAAGTGCGTATGACTGTGTGAGTGAGAGTGAGAGTGGGTACCTATGTGTGATTGTATGTGTGTATACTTGTGAGTGCATATTTCTGCGTGTGTGAGTGTGTAAGTGTGGGTGTTTGTATCTGAGTTTGAGGGAATGTGAGAGAGTGTGTCTGTGTTTGTGTGTGTACGTTTGATAGCATGTGTCGGTGAGTGTGTGTCAGTGACAGTCTGCGTGAGAGTTTTATTCGTGGGAGTTGGCTTCTGTGTTTCAGTACGTATTTCAATGTGTGTGAGTTATGTGTGGGTGTGTGTGACTGATGGGTCTTAGTGGGTTGGCTTATGGGTCAGAGTATGAATTCAAGGGTGTGTGTGTGTTTGTGTGTGTGAGTGTGAAAGCATGTGAATGCGTTTGGTGTGAGGGTGGGTGTGTGAGTGTTGGTGTTCATGGGTTTGTATGGGTGTGCATGAGTGTGTGTTGTCATCTGTGCATGTGGGCATTTGTGTTTGTAGGTGTATATGCTTGTGAGTGGGTATTTGTGTGTGGGTAGGTGTTTGAATCTCTTTTTGAGTGTGAGTGAGTATAAATGTTTGAGTGACGGAAAGGGGGTACATATGTGATATTGTATGTACCTGTTTGTGAGTGTGTATTTTTGTGTGTGTAGAGGTGTGAGTCTATTTTTGAGTAAGGGGGTATGAGTGTGTGAGTCGGAGTAAGAGTGGGGACATAGGTGTGACTGTATGTGCGTATATTTGTGAGTATGTATTTCTGTGTGTGGGTGTGGGTGTGTGAGTCTGTTTTTGAGTGTGAGTGAGTATGAATGTGTGAGTGAATGACGGGGTGCATATGTGTGATTGTATGGGCACATGTTTGTGAGTCTGTATTTCTGTGTGTGTGGGTGTGTAAGAGGGTGTATAAATGTGTGTTTCAGTGAATGCGAGAGAGCGTATTCCCGTGTGTGTTTGTGTTTCTGTGTGTGTGTGATTGCATGTGGTGTTGAGTGTGTGAGTGTGAGTGACAGAGTCAATGTGAGAATTTTGTTTTTGTGAGTTGGCTTGTGTGTCTGTGTGTGTTTGAATGTGTATGTGAGGGGTGAGTGTGTGTATTTGTGTGATGTGTCTTAGTGGGTTGGCATGTGTGTCTGAGTATGGATTCAAATGCTTTGGAGGGTGTTTGTGTGTGAGTGCGAGACAGAGTAAATGTGTAAACGTGTAGGTGTATGAGCGTGTGAGTTTTGAATGTGTGTGTAAGTGACTGTGCGGGAGTGTAAATGTGAGTGTGCGAGCGTCTGTAATTTTTTTCTCTGTAGGTGTGCATGTGATTGCAAGGGAGTCATGTGTGGGTGAGTGTGAGTGTGAGTTTTGGGGTGTTGGTGGGTGTATGTGAGTGAATGTGTGACTGCATCTGTGTGTACATGTGTATTTGAACATGAATTTCTTTGTTCATGGGTGCGAGAGTTAGTGTGAATGAGTTAGTGTGTGACATTGTGTTTTGGTGTGGGGAGGTGTGTGAGAATGTGCAGGCGTTTGCAAGTGAGTGTGTCAGTGAGTTTGGGATTGAGTGGGCGTTGGTGCTTGGGTGCGGGAGTGTGAATGATTGTGTGAGGTTGGTTCTTGTGTGCGTTGGTGTGAGTGTGTGCGTGTGTGTGTGTATGTGTGTGAGTGCATGCAGTGGGAGATATGTGGGTGAGTATGAGAGTCAGTGAATGAGTGCATTTGTATGTTACTGTTTTGGCTTGGGTGTATTCACATGTCTGCGTATGCACGTGTGTTTTTTAAGTGTGATTGTGTTTTTCTGTGAGTGTGTGAATGTGAGGGTAGGGGTGTGTGTGTTGTCTCCTGTGTGTGTTCGCATGTGTGTTAGTGTTTGTTTATATCTGTGTGTTTCTGTGTTTGTACGTGTCTGATTACATTTGAGTGTGAATTTGTAAATATGTGCCTGAATGAGCGTGTGCATCTATGTTTGTGATTGTGGACGTTTGGGTGTGTGTACGTGTACATATCTGAGTGTGTATGGCTGTGAGTGTTTGTGAATGAGTCAGTGTGTGTGTGTATGGGTGTGTACGTGTGTGTGTGTGAGATGGGAATGGGTGTGCGTTTGTGATGTGTGTCAGTGTGTTGCCTCGGGTTTGAGTATCGATTCAATATTGTGGGTGAGTTTGTGGGTGAGTGTGTGTGTGAGAGAGTGTGAATGTCTGCATGTGTATGTTCATGTGTGTAAGTGTGTGTGAGGGTGAGTGTGTGACTTGTGTGGTTATAAGTGTGTAAGGGTGTGTGTGACTGTGTGTTGGCATCTGTGTATGTGTGTTTGTGTTTTCATGTGTATATGCTTGTGAGTGTGTAATTTTGTGTGTGTATAGGTGCGAGTCCATTTTTGAGTACGTATGAATATGTGAGTGAGAGCGAGAGTAGGTACATATGTGTGATTGTATGTGCGTATAGTGTTGAGTGTGTATTTCTGTGTGTGTGTAGGTGTGTGAGCCTATTTTTGAGTGTGTGTTTGTGACTTACTGTGTAAGTGTGTATGTTGGTGTGTGAGTGCTTGTGTCCAAGGGTGTATGTATATGAATGTTTTTGTGTAAGGGTTTTTGTGTGTGCTGGTGTGTGATGTGTACAATACTGTGTCTTGCGTTATGTGTCTGTGTGTTGTGTTTGTGTTTGTACTCGTGCATTTGTGTGTACGTGTAGGTTCATATGTGTGTGAGGGTGAATGTGTGTGTGCTTTTGAGTGTGTGTATGGGTGTGTGCAGGTGTGTTGGCATCTGTGTATGTGTGTGATTATGTTTGTATGTGCATAGGCTTGTGAGTGCGTATTTGTGTGTGTAGGTGTTTGAGATTATTTTTGAGTGTGAGTGAGTATAAATGTGTGAGTGACTGAAAGGGGGTACATATGTGATATGGCATGTACATATGTTTGTGAGGTGAGTGTGTGACTTCTGTGTTTATAAGTGTGTAAAGTGTGTGTGACTGTTGGCATCGGTGCATGTGTGTTTGTGTTTTCATGTGTATATGCCTGGGAGTGTATATTCTTGTGTGTGTATAGGTGTGAGTCTATCTTTGAGTGAGTGAGTATGACTGTGTGAGTCAGAGTTAGAGTGGGTAAATTGTGTGATTGTATGTGTGTATATTTGTGAGTGTGTATTTCTGTGTGTGTGTAGGTGTGTGAGTCTACTTTTGAGTGTGAGTGAGTACGAAGGTGTGAGTGAGTGACAGGTGTGCATAATGTGTGATTGTATGTGCGTATATATGTGAGTGTGTATTTCTGTACGTGTGTAATGTGTGACTGTGTGTTGGCATGTGTGCTTGTGTTTTTACGTGTATATGCTTGTGAGTGTGCCTTTTTGTGTGTGTATAGGTGTGAGTCAATTTTTAAGTAAGTGCGTATGACTGTGTGAGTGAGAGTGAGAGTGGGTACCTATGTGTGATTGTATGTGTGTATACTTGTGAGTGCATATTTCTGCGTGTGTGAGTGTGTAAGTGTGGGTGTTTGTATCTGAGTTTGAGGGAATGTGAGAGAGTGTGTCTGTGTTTGTGTGTGTACGTTTGATAGCATGTGTCGGTGAGTGTGTGTCAGTGACAGTCTGCGTGAGAGTTTTATTCGTGGGAGTTGGCTTCTGTGTTTCAGTACGTATTTCAATGTGTGTGAGTTATGTGTGGGTGTGTGTGACTGATGGGTCTTAGTGGGTTGGCTTATGGGTCAGAGTATGAATTCAAGGGTGTGTGTGTGTGAGTGTGAAAGCATGTGAATGCGTTTGGTGTGAGGGTGGGTGTGTGAGTGTTGGTGTTCATGGGTTTGTATGGGTGTGCATGAGTGTGTGTTGTCATCTGTGCATGTGGGCATTTGTGTTTGTAGGTGTATATGCTTGTGAGTGGGTATTTGTGTGTGGGTAGGTGTTTGAATCTCTTTTTGAGTGTGAGTGAGTATAAATGTTTGAGTGACGGAAAGGGGGTACATATGTGATATTGTATGTACCTGTTTGTGAGTGTGTATTTTTGTGTGTGTAGAGGTGTGAGTCTATTTTTGAGTAAGGGGGTATGAGTGTGTGAGTCGGAGTAAGAGTGGGGACATAGGTGTGACTGTATGTGCGTATATTTGTGAGTATGTATTTCTGTGTGTGTGTGTGGGTGTGTGAGTCTGTTTTTGAGTGTGAGTGAGTATGAATGTGTGAGTGAATGACGGGGTGCATATGTGTGATTGTATGGGCACATGTTTGTGAGTCCGTATTTCTGTGTGTGTGGGTGTGTAAGAGGGTGTATAAATGTGTGTTTCAGTGAATGCGAGAGAGCGTATTCCCGTGTGTGTTTGTGTTTCTGTGTGTGTGTGATTGCATGTGGTGTTGAGTGTGTGAGTGTGAGTGACAGAGTCAATGTGAGAATTTTGTTTTTGTGAGTTGGCTTGTGTGTCTGTGTGTGTTTGAATGTGTATGTGAGGGGTGAGTGTGTGTATTTGTGTGATGTGTCTTAGTGGGTTGGCATGTGTGTCTGAGTATGGATTCAAATGCTTTGGAGGGTGTTTGTGTGTGAGTGCGAGACAGAGTAAATGTGTAAACGTGTAGGTGTATGAGCGTGTGAGTTTTGAATGTGTGTGTAAGTGACTGTGCGGGAGTGTAAATGTGAGTGTGCGAGCGTCTGGAATTTTTTCTCTGTAGGTGTGCATGTGATTGCAAGGGAGTCATGTGTGGGTGAGTGTGAGGTTTGGGGTGTTGGTGGGTGGATGTGAGTGAATGTGTGACTGCATCTGTGTGTACATGTGTATTTGAACATGAATTTCTTTGTTCATGGGTGCGAGAGTTAGTGTGAATGAGTTAGTGTGTGACATTGTGTTTTGGTGTGGGGAGGTGTGTGAGAATGTGCAGGCGTTTGCAAGTGAGTGTGTCAGTGAGTTTGGGATTGAGTGTGCATTGGTGCTTGGGTGCGGGAGTGTGAATGATTGTGTGAGGTTGGTTATTGTGTGCATTGGTGTGAGTGTGTGCGTGTGTGTGTATGTGTGTGAGTGCATGCAGTGGGAGATATGTGGGTGAGTATGAGAGTCAGTGAATGAGTGCATTTGTATGTTACTGTGTTGGCTTGGGTGTATTCACATGTCTGCGTATGCACGTGTGTTTTTTAAGTGTGATTGTGTTTTTCTGTGAGTGTGTGAATGTGAGGGTAGGGGTGTGTGTGTTGTCTCCTGTGTGTGTTCGCATGTGTGTTAGTGTTTGTTTATATCTGTGTGTGTTTCTGTGTTTGTACGTGTCTGATTACATTTGAGTGTGAATTTGTAAATATGTGCCTGAATGAGCGTGTGCATCTATGTTTGTGATTGTGGACGTTTGGGTGTGTGTACGTGTACATATCTGAGTGTGTATGGCTGTGAGTGTTTGTGAATGAGTCAGTGTGTGTGTGTATGGGTGTGTACGTGTGTGTGTGTGAGATGGGAACGGGTGTGCGTTTGTGATGTGTGTCAGTGTGTTGCCTCGGGTTTGAGTATCGATTCAATATTGTGGGTGAGTTTGTGGGTGAGTGTGTGTGTGAGAGAGTGTGAATGTCTGCATGTGTATGTTCATGTGTGTAAGTGTGTGTGAGGGTGAGTGTGTGACTTGTGTGGTTATAAGTGTGTAAGGGTGTGTGTGACTGTGTGTTGGCATCTGTGTATGTATGTTTGTGTTTTCATGTGTATATGCTTGTGAGTGTGTAATTTTGTGTGTGTATAGGTGCGAGTCCATTTTTGAGTACGTATGAATATGTGAGTGAGAGCGAGAGTAGGTACATATGTGTGATTGTATGTGCGTATAGTGTTGAGTGTGTATTTCTGTGTGTGTGTAGGTGTGTGAGCCTATTTTTGAGTGTGAGTGTTTGTGACTTACTGTGTAAGTGTGTATGTTGGTGTGTGAGTGCTTGTGTCCAAGGGTGTATGTATATGAATGTTTTTGTGTAAGGGTTTTTGTGTGGGCTGGTGTGTGATGTGTACAATATTGTGTTTTGCGTTATGTGTCTGTGTGTTGTGTTTGTGTTTGTACTCGTGCATTTGTGTGTACGTGTAGGTTCATATGTGTGTGAGGGTGAATGTGTGTGTGCTTTTGAGTGTGTGTATGGGTGTGTGCAGCTGTGTTGGCATCTGTGTATGTGTGTGTTTACGTTTGTATGTTGTGCATAGGCTTGTGAGTGCGTATTTGTGTGTGTAGGTGTTTGAGATTATTTTTGAGTGTGAGTGAGTATAAATGTGTGAGTGACTGAAAGGGGGTACATATGTGATATGGCATGTACATATGTTTGTGAGGTGAGTGTGTGACTTCTGTGTTTATAAGTGTGTAAAGGTGTGTGTGACTGTGGGCATCGGTGCATGTGTGTTTGTGTTTTCATGTGTATATGCCTGGGAGTGTATATTCTTGTGTGTGTGTATAGGTGTGAGTCTATCTTTGAGTGAGTATGACTGTGTGAGTCAGAGTTAGAGTGGGTAAATTGAGTGATTGTATGTGTGTATATTTGTGAGTGTGTATTTCTGTGTGTGTGTAGGTGTGTGAGTCTACTTTTGAGTGCGAGTGAGTACGAAGGTGTGAGTGAGTGACAGGTGTGCATAATGTGTGATTGTATGTGCGTATATATGTGAGTGTGTATTTCTGTACGTGTGTAATGTGTGACTGTGTGTTGGCATGTGTGCTTGTGTTTTTACGTGTATATGCTTGTGAGTGTGCCTTTTTGTGTGTGTATAGGTGTGAGTCAATTTTTAAGTAAGTGCGTATGACTGTGTGAGTGAGAGTGAGAGTGGGTACCTATGTGTGATTGTATGTGTGTATACTTGTGAGTGCATATTTCTGCGTGTGTGAGTGTGTAAGTGTGGGTGTTTGTATCTGAGTTTGAGGGAATGTGAGAGAGTGTGTCTGTGTTTGTGTGTGTACGTTTGATAGCATGTGTCGGTGAGTGTGTGTCAGTGACAGTCTGCGTGAGAGTTTTATTCGTGGGAGTTGGCTTCTGTGTTTCAGTACGTATTTCAATGTGTGTGAGTTATGTGTGGGTGTGTGTGACGGGTCTTAGTGGGTTGGCTTATGGGTCAGAGTATGAATTCAAGGGTGTGTGTGTGTTTGTGTGTGTGAGTGTGAAAGCATGTGAATGCGTTTGGTGTGAGGGTGGGTGTGTGAGTGTTGGTGTTCATGGGTTTGTATGGGTGTGCATGAGTGTGTGTTGTCATCTGTGCATGTGGGCATTTGTGTTTGTAGGTGTATATGCTTGTGAGTGGGTATTTGTGTGTGGGTAGGTGTTTGAATCTCTTTTTGAGTGTGAGTGAGTATAAATGTTTGAGTGACGGAAAGGGGGTACATATGTGATATTGTATGTACCTGTTTGTGAGTGTGTATTTTTGTGTGTGTAGAGGTGTGAGTCTATTTTTGAGTAAGGGGGTATGAGTGTGTGAGTCGGAGTAAGAGTGGGGACATAGGTGTGACTGTATGTGCGTATATTTGTGAGTATGTATTTCTGTGTGTGGGTGTGGGTGTGTGAGTCTGTTTTTGAGTGTGAGTGAGTATGGATGTGTGAGTGAATGACGGGGTACATAGGTGTGATTGTACGGGCCTATGTTTGTGAGTCCGTATTTCTGTGTGTGTGGGTGTGTAAGAGGGTGTATAAATGTGTGTTTCAGTGAATGCGAGAGAGCGTATTCCCGTGTGTGTTTGTGTTTCTGTGTGTGTGTGATTGCATGTGGTGTTGAGTGTGTGAGTGTGAGTGACAGAGTCAATGTGAGAATTTTGTTTTTGTGAGTTGGCTTGTGTGTTTGTGTGTGTTTGAAAGTGTATGTGAGCGGTGAGTGTGTGTATTTGTGTGATGTGTCTTAGTGGGTTGGCATGTGTGTCTGAGTATGGATTCAAATGCTTTGGAGGGTGTTTGTGTGTGAGTGCGAGACAGAGTAAATGTGTAAACGTGTAGGTGTATGAGCGTGTGAGTTTTGAATGTGTGTGTAAGTGACTGTGCGGGAGTGTAAATGTGAGTGTGCGAGCGTCTGGAATTTTTTCTCTGTAGGTGTGCATGTGATTGCAAGGGAGTCTTGTGTGGGTGAGTGTGAGTTTTGGGGTGTTGGTGGGTGTATGTGAGTGAATGTGTGACTGCATCTGTGTGTACATGTGTATTTGAACATGAATTTCTTTGTTCATGGGTGCGAGAGTTAGTGTGAATGAGTTAGTGTGTGACATTGTGTTTTGGTGTGGGGAGGTGTGTGAGAATGTGCAGGCGTTTGCAAGTGAGTGTGTCAGTGAGTTTGGGATTGAGTGTGCATTGGTACTTGGGTGCGGGAGTGTGAATGATTGTGTGAGGTTGGTTATTGTGTGCATTGGTGTGAGTGTGTGCGTGTGTGTGTATGTGTGTGAGTGCATGCAGTGGGAGATATGTGGGTGAGTATGAGAGTCAGTGAATGAGTGCATTTGTATGTTACTGTGTTGGCTTGGGTGTATTCACATGTCTGCGTATGCACGTGTGTTTTTTAAGTGTGATTGTGTTTTTCTGTGAGTGTGTGAATGTGAGGGTAGGGGTGTGTGTGTTGTCTCCTGTGTGTGTTCGCATGTGTGTTAGTGTTTGTTTATATCTGTGTGTGTTTCTGTGTTTGTACGTGTCTGATTACATTTGAGTGTGAATTTGTAAATATGTGCCTGAATGAGCGTGTGCATCTATGTTTGTGATTGTGGACGTTTGGGTGTGTGTATGTGTACATATCTGAGTGTGTATGGCTGTGAGTGTTTGTGAATGAGTCAGTGTGTGTGTGTATGGGTGTGTACGTGTGTGTGTGTGAGATGGGAACGGGTGTGCGTTTGTGATGTGTGTCAGTGTGTTGCCTCGGGTTTGAGTATCGATTCAATATTGTGGGTGAGTTTGTGGGTGAGTGTGTGTGTGAGAGAGTGTGAATGTCTGCATGTGTATGTTCATGTGTGTAAGTGTGTGTGAGGGTGAGTGTGTGACTTGTGTGGTTATAAGTGTGTAAGGGTGTGTGTGACTGTGTGTTGGCATCTGTGTATGTGTGTTTGTGTTTTCATGTGTATATGCTTGTGAGTGTGTAATTTTGTGTGTGTATAGGTGCGAGTCCATTTTTGAGTACGTATGAATATGTGAGTGAGAGCGAGAGTAGGTACATATGTGTGATTGTATGTGCGTATAGTGTTGAGTGTGTATTTCTGTGTGTGTGTAGGTGTGTGAGCCTATTTTTGAGTGTGTGTTTGTGACTTACTGTGTAAGTGTGTATGTTGGTGTGTGAGTGCTTGTGTCCAAGGGTGTATGTATATGACTGTTTTTGTGTAAGGGTTTTTGTGTGTGCTGGTGTGTGATGTGTACAATACTGTGTTTTGCGTTATGTGTCTGTGTGTTGTGTTTGTGTTTGTACTCGTGCATTTGTGTGTACGTGTAGGTTCATATGTGTGTGAGGGTGAATGTGTGTGTGCTTTTGAGTGTGTGTATGGGTGTGTGCAGGTGTGTTGGCATCTGTGTATGTGTGTGATTATGTTTGTATGTGCATAGGCTTGTGAGTGCGTATTTGTGTGTGTAGGTGTTTGAGATTATTTTTGAGTGTGAGTGAGTATAAATGTGTGAGTGACTGAAAGGGGGTACATATGTGATATGGCATGTACATATGTTTGTGAGGTGAGTGTGTGACTTCTGTGTTTATAAGTGTGTAAAGTGTGTGTGACTGTTGGCATCGGTGCATGTGTGTTTGTGTTTTCATGTGTATATGCCTGGGAGTGTATATTCTTGTGTGTGTATAGGTGTGAGTCTATCTTTGAGTGAGTGAGTATGACTGTGTGAGTCAGAGTTAGAGTGGGTAAATTGTGTGATTGTATGTGTGTATATTTGTGAGTGTGTATTTCTGTGTGTGTGTAGGTGTGTGAGTCTACTTTTGAGTGCGAGTGAGTACGAAGGTGTGAGTGAGTGACAGGTGTGCATAATGTGTGATTGTATGTGCGTATATATGTGAGTGTGTATTTCCGTATGTGTGTAATGTGTGACTGTGTGTTGGCATGTGTGCTTGTGTTTTTACGTGTATATGCTTGTGAGTGTGCCTTTTTGTGTGTGTATAGGTGTGAGTCAATTTTTAAGTAAGTGCGTATGACTGTGTGAGTGAGAGTGAGAGTGGGTACCTATGTGTGATTGTATGTGTGTATACTTGTGAGTGCATATTTCTGCGTGTGTGAGTGTGTAAGTGTGGGTGTTTGTATCTGAGTTTGAGGGAATGTGAGAGAGTGTGTCTGTGTTTGTGTGTGTACGTTTGATAGCATGTGTCGGTGAGTGTGTGTCAGTGACAGTCTGCGTGAGAGTTTTATTCGTGGGAGTTGGCTTCTGTGTTTCAGTACGTATTTCAATGTGTGTGAGTTATGTGTGGGTGTGTGTGACTGATGGGTCTTAGTGGGTTGGCTTATGGGTCAGAGTATGAATTCAAGGGTGTGTGTGTGTTTGTGTGTGTGAGTGTGAAAGCATGTGAATGCGTTTGGTGTGAGGGTGGGTGTGTGAGTGTTGGTGTTCATGGGTTTGTATGGGTGTGCATGAGTGTGTGTTGTCATCTGTGCATGTGGGCATTTGTGTTTGTAGGTGTATATGCTTGTGAGTGGGTATTTGTGTGTGGGTAGGTGTTTGAATCTCTTTTTGAGTGTGAGTGAGTATAAATGTTTGAGTGACGGAAAGGGGGTACATATGTGATATTGTATGTACCTGTTTGTGAGTGTGTATTTTTGTGTGTGTAGAGGTGTGAGTCTATTTTTGAGTAAGGGGGTATGAGTGTGTGAGTCGGAGTAAGAGTGGGGACATAGGTGTGACTGTATGTGCGTATATTTGTGAGTATGTATTTCTGTGTGTGGGTGTGGGTGTGTGAGTCTGTTTTTGAGTGTGAGTGAGTATGAATGTGTGAGTGAATGACGGGGTACATAGGTGTGATTGTACGGGCCTATGTTTGTGAGTCCGTATTTCTGTGTGTGTGGGTGTGTAAGAGGGTGCATAAATGTGTGTTTCAGTGAATGCGAGAGAGCGTATTCCCGTGTGTGTTTGTGTTTCTGTGTGTGTGTGATTGCATGTGGTGTTGAGTGTGTGAGTGTGAGTGACAGAGTCAATGTGAGAATTTTGTTTTTGTGAGTTGGCTTGTGTGTCTGTGTGTGTTTGAATGTGTATGTGAGGGGTGAGTGTGTGTATTTGTGTGATGTGTCTTAGTGGGTTGGCATGTGTGTCTGAGTATGGATTCAAATGCTTTGGAGGGTGTTTGTGTGTGAGTGCGAGACAGAGTAAATGTGTAAACGTCTAGGTGTATGAGCGTGTGAGTTTTGAATGTGTGTGTAAGTGACTGCGGGAGTGTAAATGTGAGTGTGCGAGCGTCTGGAATTTTTTTCTCTGTAGGTGTGCATGTGATTGCAAGGGAGTCATGTGTGGGTGAGTGTGAGTGTGAGTTTTGGGGTGTTGGTGGGTGTATGTGAGTGAATGTGTGACTGCATCTGTGTGTACATGTGTATTTGAACATGAATTTCTTTGTTCATGGGTGCGAGAGTTAGTGTGAATGAGTTAGTGTGTGACATTGTGTTTTGGTGTGGGGAGGTGTGTGAGAATGTGCAGGCGTTTGCAAGTGAGTGTGTCAGTGAGTTTGGGATTGAGTGTGCGTTGGTGCTTGGGTGCGGGAGTGTGAATGATTGTGTGAGGTTGGTTCTTGTGTGCGTTGGTGTGAGTGTGTGCGTGTGTGTGTGTATGTGTGTGAGTGCATGCAGTGGGAGATATGTGGGTGAGTATGAGAGTCAGTGAATGAGTGCATTTGTATGTTACTGTGTTGGCTTGGGTGTATTCACATGTCTGCGTATGCACGTGTGTTTTTTAAGTGTGATTGTGTTTTTCTGTGAGTGTGTGAATGTGAGGGTAGGGGTGTGTGTGTTGTCTCCTGTGTGTGTTCACATGTGTGTTAGTGTTTGTTTATATCTGTGTGTGTTTCTGTGTTTGTACGTGTCTGATTACATTTGAGTGTGAATTTGTAAATATGTGCATGAATGAGCGTGTGCATCTATGTTTGTGATTGTGGACGTTTGGGTGTGTGTACGTGTACATATCTGAGTGTGTATGGCAGTGAGTGTTTGTGAATGAGTCAGTGTGTGTGTGTATGGGTGTGTACGTGTGTGTGTGTGAGATGGGAACGGGTGTGCGTTTGTGATGTGTGTCAGTGTGTTGCCTCGGGTTTGAGTATCGATTCAATATTGTGGGTGAGTTTGTGGGTGAGTGTGTGTGTGAGAGAGTGTGAATGTCTGCATGTGTATGTTCATATGTGTGTAAGTGTGTGTGAGGGTGAGTGTGTGACTTGTGTGGTTATAAGTGTGTAAGGGTGTGTGTGACTGTGTGTTGGCATCTGTGTATGTGTGTTTGTGTTTTCATGTGTATATGCTTGTGAGTGTGTAATTTTGTGTGTGTATAGGTGCGAGTCCATTTTTGAGTACGTATGAATATGTGAGTGAGAGCGAGAGTAGGTACATATGTGTGATTGTATGTGCGTATAGTGTTGAGTGTGTATTTCTGTGTGTGTGTAGGTGTGTGAGCCTATTTTTGAGTGTGTGTTTGTGACTTACTGTGTAAGTGTGTATGTTGGTGTGTGAGTGCTTGTGTCCAAGGGTGTATGTATATGACTGTTTTTGTGTAAGGGTTTTTGTGTGTGCTGGTGTGTGATGTGTACAATACTGTGTTTTGCGTTATGTGTCTGTGTGTTGTGTTTGTGTTTGTACTCGTGCATTTGTGTGTACGTGTAGGTTCATATGTGTGTGAGGGTGAATGTGTGTGTGCTTTTGAGTGTGTGTATGGGTGTGTGCAGGTGTGTTGGAATCTGTGTATGTGTGTGATTATGTTTGTATGTGCATAGGCTTGTGAGTGCGTATTTGTGTGTGTAGGTGTTTGAGATTATTTTTGAGTGTGAGTGAGTATAAATGTGTGAGTGACTGAAAGGGGGTACATATGTGATATGGCATGTACATATGTTTGTGAGGTGAGTGTGTGACTTCTGTGTTTATAAGTGTGTAAAGTGTGTGTGACTGTTGGCATCGGTGCATGTGTGTTTGTGTTTTCATGTGTATATGCCTGGGAGTGTATATTCTTGTGTGTGTATAGGTGTGAGTCTATCTTTGAGTGAGTGAGTATGACTGTGTGAGTCAGAGTTAGAGTGGGTAAATTGTGTGATTGTATGTGTGTATATTTGTGAGTGTGTATTTCTGTGTGTGTGTAGGTGTGTGAGTCTACTTTTGAGTGCGAGTGAGTACGAAGGTGTGAGTGAGTGACAGGTGTGCATAATGTGTGATTGTATGTGCGTATATATGTGAGTGTGTATTTCTGTACGTGTGTAATGTGTGACTGTGTGTTGGCATGTGTGCTTGTGTTTTGACGTGTATATGCTTGTGAGTGTGCCTTTTTGTGTGTGTATAGGTGTGAGTCAATTTTTAAGTAAGTGCGTATGACTGTGTGAGTGAGAGTGAGAGTGGGTACCTATGTGTGATTGTATGTGTGTATACTTGTGAGTGCATATTTCTGCGTGTGTGAGTGTGTAAGTGTGGGTGTTTGTATCTGAGTTTGAGGGAATGTGAGAGAGTGTGTCTGTGTTTGTGTGTGTACGTTTGATAGCATGTGTCGGTGAGTGTGTGTCAGTGACAGTCTGCGTGAGAGTTTTATTCGTGGGAGTTGGCTTCTGTGTTTCAGTACGTATTTCAATGTGTGTGAGTTATGTGTGGGTGTGTGTGACTGATGGGTCTTAGTGGGTTGGCTTATGGGTCAGAGTATGAATTCAAGGGTGTGTGTGTGTTTGTGTGTGTGAGTGTGAAAGCATGTGAATGCGTTTGGTGTGAGGGTGGGTGTGTGAGTGTTGGTGTTCATGGGTTTGTATGGGTGTGCATGAGTGTGTGTTGTCATCTGTGCATGTGGGCATTTGTGTTTGTAGGTGTATATGCTTGTGAGTGGGTATTTGTGTGTGGGTAGGTGTTTGAATCTCTTTTTGAGTGTGAGTGAGTATAAATGTTTGAGTGACGGAAAGGGGGTACATATGTGATATTGTATGTACCTGTTTGTGAGTGTGTATTTTTGTGTGTGTAGAGGTGTGAGTCTATTTTTGAGTAAGGGGGTATGAGTGTGTGAGTCGGAGTAAGAGTGGGGACATAGGTGTGACTGTATGTGCGTATATTTGTGAGTATGTATTTCTGTGTGTGGGTGTGGGTGTGTGAGTCTGTTTTTGAGTGTGAGTGAGTATGAATGTGTGAGTGAATGACGGGGTGCATATGTGTGATTGTATGGGCACATGTTTGTGAGTCTGTATTTCTGTGTGTGTGGGTGTGTAAGAGGGTGTATAAATGTGTGTTTCAGTGAATGCGAGAGAGCGTATTCCCGTGTGTGTTTGTGTTTCTGTGTGTGTGTGATTGCATGTGGTGTTGAGTGTGTGAGTGTGAGTGACAGAGTCAATGTGAGAATTTTGTTTTTGTGAGTTGGCTTGTGTGTCTGTGTGTGTTTGAATGTGTATGTGAGGGGTGAGTGTGTGTATTTGTGTGATGTGTCTTAGTGGGTTGGCATGTGTGTCTGAGTATGGATTCAAATGCTTTGGAGGGTGTTTGTGTGTGAGTGCGAGACAGAGTAAATGTGTAAACGTGTAGGTGTATGAGCGTGTGAGTTTTGAATGTGTGTGTAAGTGACTGTGCGGGAGTGTAAATGTGAGTGTGCGAGCGTCTGTAATTTTTTTCTCTGTAGGTGTGCATGTGATTGCAAGGGAGTCATGTGTGGGTGAGTGTGAGTGTGAGTTTTGGGGTGTTGGTGGGTGTATGTGAGTGAATGTGTGACTGCATCTGTGTGTACATGTGTATTTGAACATGAATTTCTTTGTTCATGGGTGCGAGAGTTAGTGTGAATGAGTTAGTGTGTGACATTGTGTTTTGGTGTGGGGAGGTGTGTGAGAATGTGCAGGCGTTTGCAAGTGAGTGTGTCAGTGAGTTTGGGATTGAGTGGGCGTTGGTGCTTGGGTGCGGGAGTGTGAATGATTGTGTGAGGTTGGTTCTTGTGTGCGTTGGTGTGAGTGTGTGCGTGTGTGTGTGTATGTGTGTGAGTGCATGCAGTGGGAGATATGTGGGTGAGTATGAGAGTCAGTGAATGAGTGCATTTGTATGTTACTGTGTTGGCTTGGGTGTATTCACATGTCTGCGTATGCACGTGTGTTTTTTAAGTGTGATTGTGTTTTTCTGTGAGTGTGTGAATGTGAGGGTAGGGGTGTGTGTGTTGTCTCCTGTGTGTGTTCGCATGTGTGTTAGTGTTTGTTTATATCTGTGTGTTTCTGTGTTTGTACGTGTCTGATTACATTTGAGTGTGAATTTGTAAATATGTGCCTGAATGAGCGTGTGCATCTATGTTTGTGATTGTGGACGTTTGGGTGTGTGTACGTGTACATATCTGAGTGTGTATGGCTGTGAGTGTTTGTGAATGAGTCAGTGTGTGTGTGTATGGGTGTGTACGTGTGTGTGTGTGAGATGGGAATGGGTGTGCGTTTGTGATGTGTGTCAGTGTGTTGCCTCGGGTTTGAGTATCGATTCAATATTGTGGGTGAGTTTGTGGGTGAGTGTGTGTGTGAGAGAGTGTGAATGTCTGCATGTGTATGTTCATGTGTGTAAGTGTGTGTGAGGGTGAGTGTGTGACTTGTGTGGTTATAAGTGTGTAAGGGTGTGTGTGACTGTGTGTTGGCATCTGTGTATGTGTGTTTGTGTTTTCATGTGTATATGCTTGTGAGTGTGTAATTTTGTGTGTGTATAGGTGCGAGTCCATTTTTGAGTACGTATGAATATGTGAGTGAGAGCGAGAGTAGGTACATATGTGTGATTGTATGTGCGTATAGTGTTGAGTGTGTATTTCTGTGTGTGTGTAGGTGTGTGAGCCTATTTTTGAGTGTGTGTTTGTGACTTACTGTGTAAGTGTGTATGTTGGTGTGTGAGTGCTTGTGTCCAAGGGTGTATGTATATGAATGTTTTTGTGTAAGGGTTTTTGTGTGTGCTGGTGTGTGATGTGTACAATACTGTGTCTTGCGTTATGTGTCTGTGTGTTGTGTTTGTGTTTGTACTCGTGCATTTGTGTGTACGTGTAGGTTCATATGTGTGTGAGGGTGAATGTGTGTGTGCTTTTGAGTGTGTGTATGGGTGTGTGCAGGTGTGTTGGCATCTGTGTATGTGTGTGATTATGTTTGTATGTGCATAGGCTTGTGAGTGCGTATTTGTGTGTGTAGGTGTTTGAGATTATTTTTGAGTGTGAGTGAGTATAAATGTGTGAGTGACTGAAAGGGGGTACATATGTGATAAGGCATGTACATATGTTTGTGAGGTGAGTGTGTGACTTCTGTGTTTATAAGTGTGTAAAGTGTGTGTGACTGTTGGCATCGGTGCATGTGTGTTTGTGTTTTCATGTGTATATGCCTGGGAGTGTATATTCTTGTGTGTGTATAGGTGTGAGTCTATCTTTGAGTGAGTGAGTATGACTGTGTGAGTCAGAGTTAGAGTGGGTAAATTGTGTGATTGTATGTGTGTATATTTGTGAGTGTGTATTTCTGTGTGTGTGTAGGTGTGTGAGTCTACTTTTGAGTGTGAGTGAGTACGAAGGTGTGAGTGAGTGACAGGTGTGCATAATGTGTGATTGTATGTGCGTATATATGTGAGTGTGTATTTCTGTACGTGTGTAATGTGTGACTGTGTGTTGGCATGTGTGCTTGTGTTTTTACGTGTATATGCTTGTGAGTGTGCCTTTTTGTGTGTGTATAGGTGTGAGTCAATTTTTAAGTAAGTGCGTATGACTGTGTGAGTGAGAGTGAGAGTGGGTACCTATGTGTGATTGTATGTGTGTATACTTGTGAGTGCATATTTCTGCGTGTGTGAGTGTGTAAGTGTGGGTGTTTGTATCTGAGTTTGAGGGAATGTGAGAGAGTGTGTCTGTGTTTGTGTGTGTACGTTTGATAGCATGTGTCGGTGAGTGTGTGTCAGTGACAGTCTGCGTGAGAGTTTTATTCGTGGGAGTTGGCTTCTGTGTTTCAGTACGTATTTCAATGTGTGTGAGTTATGTGTGGGTGTGTGTGACTGATGGGTCTTAGTGGGTTGGCTTATGGGTCAGAGTATGAATTCAAGGGTGTGTGTGTGTGAGTGTGAAAGCATGTGAATGCGTTTGGTGTGAGGGTGGGTGTGTGAGTGTTGGTGTTCATGGGTTTGTATGGGTGTGCATGAGTGTGTGTTGTCATCTGTGCATGTGGGCATTTGTGTTTGTAGGTGTATATGCTTGTGAGTGGGTATTTGTGTGTGGGTAGGTGTTTGAATCTCTTTTTGAGTGTGAGTGAGTATAAATGTTTGAGTGACGGAAAGGGGGTACATATGTGATATTGTATGTACCTGTTTGTGAGTGTGTATTTTTGTGTGTGTAGAGGTGTGAGTCTATTTTTGAGTAAGGGGGTATGAGTGTGTGAGTCGGAGTAAGAGTGGGGACATAGGTGTGACTGTATGTGCGTATATTTGTGAGTATGTATTTCTGTGTGTGTGTGTGGGTGTGTGAGTCTGTTTTTGAGTGTGAGTGAGTATGAATGTGTGAGTGAATGACGGGGTGCATATGTGTGATTGTATGGGCACATGTTTGTGAGTCCGTATTTCTGTGTGTGTGGGTGTGTAAGAGGGTGTATAAATGTGTGTTTCAGTGAATGCGAGAGAGCGTATTCCCGTGTGTGTTTGTGTTTCTGTGTGTGTGTGATTGCATGTGGTGTTGAGTGTGTGAGTGTGAGTGACAGAGTCAATGTGAGAATTTTGTTTTTGTGAGTTGGCTTGTGTGTCTGTGTGTGTTTGAATGTGTATGTGAGGGGTGAGTGTGTGTATTTGTGTGATGTGTCTTAGTGGGTTGGCATGTGTGTCTGAGTATGGATTCAAATGCTTTGGAGGGTGTTTGTGTGTGAGTGCGAGACAGAGTAAATGTGTAAACGTGTAGGTGTATGAGCGTGTGAGTTTTGAATGTGTGTGTAAGTGACTGTGCGGGAGTGTAAATGTGAGTGTGCGAGCGTCTGGAATTTTTTCTCTGTAGGTGTGCATGTGATTGCAAGGGAGTCATGTGTGGGTGAGTGTGAGGTTTGGGGTGTTGGTGGGTGGATGTGAGTGAATGTGTGACTGCATCTGTGTGTACATGTGTATTTGAACATGAATTTCTTTGTTCATGGGTGCGAGAGTTAGTGTGAATGAGTTAGTGTGTGACATTGTGTTTTGGTGTGGGGAGGTGTGTGAGAATGTGCAGGCGTTTGCAAGTGAGTGTGTCAGTGAGTTTGGGATTGAGTGTGCATTGGTGCTTGGGTGCGGGAGTGTGAATGATTGTGTGAGGTTGGTTATTGTGTGCATTGGTGTGAGTGTGTGCGTGTGTGTGTATGTGTGTGAGTGCATGCAGTGGGAGATATGTGGGTGAGTATGAGAGTCAGTGAATGAGTGCATTTGTATGTTACTGTGTTGGCTTGGGTGTATTCACATGTCTGCGTATGCACGTGTGTTTTTTAAGTGTGATTGTGTTTTTCTGTGAGTGTGTGAATGTGAGGGTAGGGGTGTGTGTGTTGTCTCCTGTGTGTGTTCGCATGTGTGTTAGTGTTTGTTTATATCTGTGTGTGTTTCTGTGTTTGTACGTGTCTGATTACATTTGAGTGTGAATTTGTAAATATGTGCCTGAATGAGCGTGTGCATCTATGTTTGTGATTGTGGACGTTTGGGTGTGTGTACGTGTACATATCTGAGTGTGTATGGCTGTGAGTGTTTGTGAATGAGTCAGTGTGTGTGTGTATGGGTGTGTACGTGTGTGTGTGTGAGATGGGAACGGGTGTGCGTTTGTGATGTGTGTCAGTGTGTTGCCTCGGGTTTGAGTATCGATTCAATATTGTGGGTGAGTTTGTGGGTGAGTGTGTGTGTGAGAGAGTGTGAATGTCTGCATGTGTATGTTCATGTGTGTAAGTGTGTGTGAGGGTGAGTGTGTGACTTGTGTGGTTATAAGTGTGTAAGGGTGTGTGTGACTGTGTGTTGGCATCTGTGTATGTATGTTTGTGTTTTCATGTGTATATGCTTGTGAGTGTGTAATTTTGTGTGTGTATAGGTGCGAGTCCATTTTTGAGTACGTATGAATATGTGAGTGAGAGCGAGAGTAGGTACATATGTGTGATTGTATGTGCGTATAGTGTTGAGTGTGTATTTCTGTGTGTGTGTAGGTGTGTGAGCCTATTTTTGAGTGTGAGTGTTTGTGACTTACTGTGTAAGTGTGTATGTTGGTGTGTGAGTGCTTGTGTCCAAGGGTGTATGTATATGAATGTTTTTGTGTAAGGGTTTTTGTGTGGGCTGGTGTGTGATGTGTACAATATTGTGTTTTGCGTTATGTGTCTGTGTGTTGTGTTTGTGTTTGTACTCGTGCATTTGTGTGTACGTGTAGGTTCATATGTGTGTGAGGGTGAATGTGTGTGTGCTTTTGAGTGTGTGTATGGGTGTGTGCAGCTGTGTTGGCATCTGTGTATGTGTGTGTTTACGTTTGTATGTTGTGCATAGGCTTGTGAGTGCGTATTTGTGTGTGTAGGTGTTTGAGATTATTTTTGAGTGTGAGTGAGTATAAATGTGTGAGTGACTGAAAGGGGGTACATATGTGATATGGCATGTACATATGTTTGTGAGGTGAGTGTGTGACTTCTGTGTTTATAAGTGTGTAAAGGTGTGTGTGACTGTGGGCATCGGTGCATGTGTGTTTGTGTTTTCATGTGTATATGCCTGGGAGTGTATATTCTTGTGTGTGTGTATAGGTGTGAGTCTATCTTTGAGTGAGTATGACTGTGTGAGTCAGAGTTAGAGTGGGTAAATTGAGTGATTGTATGTGTGTATATTTGTGAGTGTGTATTTCTGTGTGTGTGTAGGTGTGTGAGTCTACTTTTGAGTGCGAGTG
This sequence comes from Castor canadensis, assembly GCF_047511655.1. NCBI lineage: Eukaryota > Metazoa > Chordata > Mammalia > Rodentia > Castoridae > Castor > Castor canadensis. The sequence goes on from NC_133386.1 coordinate 85,156,628, forward strand.
AGTACGAAGGTGTGAGTGAGTGACAGGTGTGCATAATGTGTGATTGTATGTGCGTATATATGTGAGTGTGTATTTCTGTACGTGTGTAATGTGTGACTGTGTGTTGGCATGTGTGCTTGTGTTTTTACGTGTATATGCTTGTGAGTGTGCCTTTTTGTGTGTGTATAGGTGTGAGTCAATTTTTAAGTAAGTGCGTATGACTGTGTGAGTGAGAGTGAGAGTGGGTACCTATGTGTGATTGTATGTGTGTATACTTGTGAGTGCATATTTCTGCGTGTGTGAGTGTGTAAGTGTGGGTGTTTGTATCTGAGTTTGAGGGAATGTGAGAGAGTGTGTCTGTGTTTGTGTGTGTACGTTTGATAGCATGTGTCGGTGAGTGTGTGTCAGTGACAGTCTGCGTGAGAGTTTTATTCGTGGGAGTTGGCTTCTGTGTTTCAGTACGTATTTCAATGTGTGTGAGTTATGTGTGGGTGTGTGTGACGGGTCTTAGTGGGTTGGCTTATGGGTCAGAGTATGAATTCAAGGGTGTGTGTGTGTTTGTGTGTGTGAGTGTGAAAGCATGTGAATGCGTTTGGTGTGAGGGTGGGTGTGTGAGTGTTGGTGTTCATGGGTTTGTATGGGTGTGCATGAGTGTGTGTTGTCATCTGTGCATGTGGGCATTTGTGTTTGTAGGTGTATATGCTTGTGAGTGGGTATTTGTGTGTGGGTAGGTGTTTGAATCTCTTTTTGAGTGTGAGTGAGTATAAATGTTTGAGTGACGGAAAGGGGGTACATATGTGATATTGTATGTACCTGTTTGTGAGTGTGTATTTTTGTGTGTGTAGAGGTGTGAGTCTATTTTTGAGTAAGGGGGTATGAGTGTGTGAGTCGGAGTAAGAGTGGGGACATAGGTGTGACTGTATGTGCGTATATTTGTGAGTATGTATTTCTGTGTGTGGGTGTGGGTGTGTGAGTCTGTTTTTGAGTGTGAGTGAGTATGAATGTGTGAGTGAATGACGGGGTACATAGGTGTGATTGTACGGGCCTATGTTTGTGAGTCCGTATTTCTGTGTGTGTGGGTGTGTAAGAGGGTGCATAAATGTGTGTTTCAGTGAATGCGAGAGAGCGTATTCCCGTGTGTGTTTGTGTTTCTGTGTGTGTGTGATTGCATGTGGTGTTGAGTGTGTGAGTGTGAGTGACAGAGTCAATGTGAGAATTTTGTTTTTGTGAGTTGGCTTGTGTGTTTGTGTGTGTTTGAAAGTGTATGTGAGCGGTGAGTGTGTGTATTTGTGTGATGTGTCTTAGTGGGTTGGCATGTGTGTCTGAGTATGGATTCAAATGCTTTGGAGGGTGTTTGTGTGTGAGTGCGAGACAGAGTAAATGTGTAAACGTGTAGGTGTATGAGCGTGTGAGTTTTGAATGTGTGTGTAAGTGACTGTGCGGGAGTGTAAATGTGAGTGTGCGAGCGTCTGGAATTTTTTCTCTGTAGGTGTGCATGTGATTGCAAGGGAGTCTTGTGTGGGTGAGTGTGAGTTTTGGGGTGTTGGTGGGTGTATGTGAGTGAATGTGTGACTGCATCTGTGTGTACATGTGTATTTGAACATGAATTTCTTTGTTCATGGGTGCGAGAGTTAGTGTGAATGAGTTAGTGTGTGACATTGTGTTTTGGTGTGGGGAGGTGTGTGAGAATGTGCAGGCGTTTGCAAGTGAGTGTGTCAGTGAGTTTGGGATTGAGTGTGCATTGGTACTTGGGTGCGGGAGTGTGAATGATTGTGTGAGGTTGGTTATTGTGTGCATTGGTGTGAGTGTGTGCGTGTGTGTGTATGTGTGTGAGTGCATACAGTGGGAGATATGTGGGTGAGTATGAGAGTCAGTGAATGAGTGCATTTGTATGTTACTGTGTTGGCTTGGGTGTATTCACATGTCTGCGTATGCACGTGTGTTTTTTAAGTGTGATTGTGTTTTTCTGTGAGTGTGTGAATGTGAGGGTAGGGGTGTGTGTGTTGTCTCCTGTGTGTGTTCGCATGTGTGTTAGTGTTTGTTTATATCTGTGTGTGTTTCTGTGTTTGTACGTGTCTGATTACATTTGAGTGTGAATTTGTAAATATGTGCCTGAATGAGCGTGTGCATCTATGTTTGTGATTGTGGACGTTTGGGTGTGTGTATGTGTACATATCTGAGTGTGTATGGCTGTGAGTGTTTGTGAATGAGTCAGTGTGTGTGTGTATGGGTGTGTACGTGTGTGTGTGTGAGATGGGAACGGGTGTGCGTTTGTGATGTGTGTCAGTGTGTTGCCTCGGGTTTGAGTATCGATTCAATATTGTGGGTGAGTTTGTGGGTGAGTGTGTGTGTGAGAGAGTGTGAATGTCTGCATGTGTATGTTCATGTGTGTAAGTGTGTGTGAGGGTGAGTGTGTGACTTGTGTGGTTATAAGTGTGTAAGGGTGTGTGTGACTGTGTGTTGGCATCTGTGTATGTGTGTTTGTGTTTTCATGTGTATATGCTTGTGAGTGTGTAATTTTGTGTGTGTATAGGTGCGAGTCCATTTTTGAGTACGTATGAATATGTGAGTGAGAGCGAGAGTAGGTACATATGTGTGATTGTATGTGCGTATAGTGTTGAGTGTGTATTTCTGTGTGTGTGTAGGTGTGTGAGCCTATTTTTGAGTGTGTGTTTGTGACTTACTGTGTAAGTGTGTATGTTGGTGTGTGAGTGCTTGTGTCCAAGGGTGTATGTATATGACTGTTTTTGTGTAAGGGTTTTTGTGTGTGCTGGTGTGTGATGTGTACAATACTGTGTTTTGCGTTATGTGTCTGTGTGTTGTGTTTGTGTTTGTACTCGTGCATTTGTGTGTACGTGTAGGTTCATATGTGTGTGAGGGTGAATGTGTGTGTGCTTTTGAGTGTGTGTATGGGTGTGTGCAGGTGTGTTGGCATCTGTGTATGTGTGTGATTATGTTTGTATGTGCATAGGCTTGTGAGTGCGTATTTGTGTGTGTAGGTGTTTGAGATTATTTTTGAGTGTGAGTGAGTATAAATGTGTGAGTGACTGAAAGGGGGTACATATGTGATATGGCATGTACATATGTTTGTGAGGTGAGTGTGTGACTTCTGTGTTTATAAGTGTGTAAAGTGTGTGTGACTGTTGGCATCGGTGCATGTGTGTTTGTGTTTTCATGTGTATATGCCTGGGAGTGTATATTCTTGTGTGTGTATAGGTGTGAGTCTATCTTTGAGTGAGTGAGTATGACTGTGTGAGTCAGAGTTAGAGTGGGTAAATTGTGTGATTGTATGTGTGTATATTTGTGAGTGTGTATTTCTGTGTGTGTGTAGGTGTGTGAGTCTACTTTTGAGTGCGAGTGAGTACGAAGGTGTGAGTGAGTGACAGGTGTGCATAATGTGTGATTGTATGTGCGTATATATGTGAGTGTGTATTTCCGTATGTGTGTAATGTGTGACTGTGTGTTGGCATGTGTGCTTGTGTTTTTACGTGTATATGCTTGTGAGTGTGCCTTTTTGTGTGTGTATAGGTGTGAGTCAATTTTTAAGTAAGTGCGTATGACTGTGTGAGTGAGAGTGAGAGTGGGTACCTATGTGTGATTGTATGTGTGTATACTTGTGAGTGCATATTTCTGCGTGTGTGAGTGTGTAAGTGTGGGTGTTTGTATCTGAGTTTGAGGGAATGTGAGAGAGTGTGTCTGTGTTTGTGTGTGTACGTTTGATAGCATGTGTCGGTGAGTGTGTGTCAGTGACAGTCTGCGTGAGAGTTTTATTCGTGGGAGTTGGCTTCTGTGTTTCAGTACGTATTTCAATGTGTGTGAGTTATGTGTGGGTGTGTGTGACTGATGGGTCTTAGTGGGTTGGCTTATGGGTCAGAGTATGAATTCAAGGGTGTGTGTGTGTTTGTGTGTGTGAGTGTGAAAGCATGTGAATGCGTTTGGTGTGAGGGTGGGTGTGTGAGTGTTGGTGTTCATGGGTTTGTATGGGTGTGCATGAGTGTGTGTTGTCATCTGTGCATGTGGGCATTTGTGTTTGTAGGTGTATATGCTTGTGAGTGGGTATTTGTGTGTGGGTAGGTGTTTGAATCTCTTTTTGAGTGTGAGTGAGTATAAATGTTTGAGTGACGGAAAGGGGGTACATATGTGATATTGTATGTACCTGTTTGTGAGTGTGTATTTTTGTGTGTGTAGAGGTGTGAGTCTATTTTTGAGTAAGGGGGTATGAGTGTGTGAGTCGGAGTAAGAGTGGGGACATAGGTGTGACTGTATGTGCGTATATTTGTGAGTATGTATTTCTGTGTGTGGGTGTGGGTGTGTGAGTCTGTTTTTGAGTGTGAGTGAGTATGAATGTGTGAGTGAATGACGGGGTACATAGGTGTGATTGTACGGGCCTATGTTTGTGAGTCCGTATTTCTGTGTGTGTGGGTGTGTAAGAGGGTGCATAAATGTGTGTTTCAGTGAATGCGAGAGAGCGTATTCCCGTGTGTGTTTGTGTTTCTGTGTGTGTGTGATTGCATGTGGTGTTGAGTGTGTGAGTGTGAGTGACAGAGTCAATGTGAGAATTTTGTTTTTGTGAGTTGGCTTGTGTGTCTGTGTGTGTTTGAATGTGTATGTGAGGGGTGAGTGTGTGTATTTGTGTGATGTGTCTTAGTGGGTTGGCATGTGTGTCTGAGTATGGATTCAAATGCTTTGGAGGGTGTTTGTGTGTGAGTGCGAGACAGAGTAAATGTGTAAACGTGTAGGTGTATGAGCGTGTGAGTTTTGAATGTGTGTGTAAGTGACTGCGGGAGTGTAAATGTGAGTGTGCGAGCGTCTGGAATTTTTTTCTCTGTAGGTGTGCATGTGATTGCAAGGGAGTCATGTGTGGGTGAGTGTGAGTGTGAGTTTTGGGGTGTTGGTGGGTGTATGTGAGTGAATGTGTGACTGCATCTGTGTGTACATGTGTATTTGAACATGAATTTCTTTGTTCATGGGTGCGAGAGTTAGTGTGAATGAGTTAGTGTGTGACATTGTGTTTTGGTGTGGGGAGGTGTGTGAGAATGTGCAGGCGTTTGCAAGTGAGTGTGTCAGTGAGTTTGGGATTGAGTGTGCGTTGGTGCTTGGGTGCGGGAGTGTGAATGATTGTGTGAGGTTGGTTCTTGTGTGCGTTGGTGTGAGTGTGTGCGTGTGTGTGTGTATGTGTGTGAGTGCATGCAGTGGGAGATATGTGGGTGAGTATGAGAGTCAGTGAATGAGTGCATTTGTATGTTACTGTGTTGGCTTGGGTGTATTCACATGTCTGCGTATGCACGTGTGTTTTTTAAGTGTGATTGTGTTTTTCTGTGAGTGTGTGAATGTGAGGGTAGGGGTGTGTGTGTTGTCTCCTGTGTGTGTTCACATGTGTGTTAGTGTTTGTTTATATCTGTGTGTGTTTCTGTGTTTGTACGTGTCTGATTACATTTGAGTGTGAATTTGTAAATATGTGCATGAATGAGCGTGTGCATCTATGTTTGTGATTGTGGACGTTTGGGTGTGTGTACGTGTACATATCTGAGTGTGTATGGCAGTGAGTGTTTGTGAATGAGTCAGTGTGTGTGTGTATGGGTGTGTACGTGTGTGTGTGTGAGATGGGAACGGGTGTGCGTTTGTGATGTGTGTCAGTGTGTTGCCTCGGGTTTGAGTATCGATTCAATATTGTGGGTGAGTTTGTGGGTGAGTGTGTGTGTGAGAGAGTGTGAATGTCTGCATGTGTATGTTCATATGTGTGTAAGTGTGTGTGAGGGTGAGTGTGTGACTTGTGTGGTTATAAGTGTGTAAGGGTGTGTGTGACTGTGTGTTGGCATCTGTGTATGTGTGTTTGTGTTTTCATGTGTATATGCTTGTGAGTGTGTAATTTTGTGTGTGTATAGGTGCGAGTCCATTTTTGAGTACGTATGAATATGTGAGTGAGAGCGAGAGTAGGTACATATGTGTGATTGTATGTGCGTATAGTGTTGAGTGTGTATTTCTGTGTGTGTGTAGGTGTGTGAGCCTATTTTTGAGTGTGTGTTTGTGACTTACTGTGTAAGTGTGTATGTTGGTGTGTGAGTGCTTGTGTCCAAGGGTGTATGTATATGACTGTTTTTGTGTAAGGGTTTTTGTGTGTGCTGGTGTGTGATGTGTACAATACTGTGTTTTGCGTTATGTGTCTGTGTGTTGTGTTTGTGTTTGTACTCGTGCATTTGTGTGTACGTGTAGGTTCATATGTGTGTGAGGGTGAATGTGTGTGTGCTTTTGAGTGTGTGTATGGGTGTGTGCAGGTGTGTTGGAATCTGTGTATGTGTGTGATTATGTTTGTATGTGCATAGGCTTGTGAGTGCGTATTTGTGTGTGTAGGTGTTTGAGATTATTTTTGAGTGTGAGTGAGTATAAATGTGTGAGTGACTGAAAGGGGGTACATATGTGATATGGCATGTACATATGTTTGTGAGGTGAGTGTGTGACTTCTGTGTTTATAAGTGTGTAAAGTGTGTGTGACTGTTGGCATCGGTGCATGTGTGTTTGTGTTTTCATGTGTATATGCCTGGGAGTGTATATTCTTGTGTGTGTATAGGTGTGAGTCTATCTTTGAGTGAGTGAGTATGACTGTGTGAGTCAGAGTTAGAGTGGGTAAATTGTGTGATTGTATGTGTGTATATTTGTGAGTGTGTATTTCTGTGTGTGTGTAGGTGTGTGAGTCTACTTTTGAGTGCGAGTGAGTACGAAGGTGTGAGTGAGTGACAGGTGTGCATAATGTGTGATTGTATGTGCGTATATATGTGAGTGTGTATTTCTGTACGTGTGTAATGTGTGACTGTGTGTTGGCATGTGTGCTTGTGTTTTGACGTGTATATGCTTGTGAGTGTGCCTTTTTGTGTGTGTATAGGTGTGAGTCAATTTTTAAGTAAGTGCGTATGACTGTGTGAGTGAGAGTGAGAGTGGGTACCTATGTGTGATTGTATGTGTGTATACTTGTGAGTGCATATTTCTGCGTGTGTGAGTGTGTAAGTGTGGGTGTTTGTATCTGAGTTTGAGGGAATGTGAGAGAGTGTGTCTGTGTTTGTGTGTGTACGTTTGATAGCATGTGTCGGTGAGTGTGTGTCAGTGACAGTCTGCGTGAGAGTTTTATTCGTGGGAGTTGGCTTCTGTGTTTCAGTACGTATTTCAATGTGTGTGAGTTATGTGTGGGTGTGTGTGACTGATGGGTCTTAGTGGGTTGGCTTATGGGTCAGAGTATGAATTCAAGGGTGTGTGTGTGTTTGTGTGTGTGAGTGTGAAAGCATGTGAATGCGTTTGGTGTGAGGGTGGGTGTGTGAGTGTTGGTGTTCATGGGTTTGTATGGGTGTGCATGAGTGTGTGTTGTCATCTGTGCATGTGGGCATTTGTGTTTGTAGGTGTATATGCTTGTGAGTGGGTATTTGTGTGTGGGTAGGTGTTTGAATCTCTTTTTGAGTGTGAGTGAGTATAAATGTTTGAGTGACGGAAAGGGGGTACATATGTGATATTGTATGTACCTGTTTGTGAGTGTGTATTTTTGTGTGTGTAGAGGTGTGAGTCTATTTTTGAGTAAGGGGGTATGAGTGTGTGAGTCGGAGTAAGAGTGGGGACATAGGTGTGACTGTATGTGCGTATATTTGTGAGTATGTATTTCTGTGTGTGGGTGTGGGTGTGTGAGTCTGTTTTTGAGTGTGAGTGAGTATGAATGTGTGAGTGAATGACGGGGTGCATATGTGTGATTGTATGGGCACATGTTTGTGAGTCTGTATTTCTGTGTGTGTGGGTGTGTAAGAGGGTGTATAAATGTGTGTTTCAGTGAATGCGAGAGAGCGTATTCCCGTGTGTGTTTGTGTTTCTGTGTGTGTGTGATTGCATGTGGTGTTGAGTGTGTGAGTGTGAGTGACAGAGTCAATGTGAGAATTTTGTTTTTGTGAGTTGGCTTGTGTGTCTGTGTGTGTTTGAATGTGTATGTGAGGGGTGAGTGTGTGTATTTGTGTGATGTGTCTTAGTGGGTTGGCATGTGTGTCTGAGTATGGATTCAAATGCTTTGGAGGGTGTTTGTGTGTGAGTGCGAGACAGAGTAAATGTGTAAACGTGTAGGTGTATGAGCGTGTGAGTTTTGAATGTGTGTGTAAGTGACTGTGCGGGAGTGTAAATGTGAGTGTGCGAGCGTCTGTAATTTTTTTCTCTGTAGGTGTGCATGTGATTGCAAGGGAGTCATGTGTGGGTGAGTGTGAGTGTGAGTTTTGGGGTGTTGGTGGGTGTATGTGAGTGAATGTGTGACTGCATCTGTGTGTACATGTGTATTTGAACATGAATTTCTTTGTTCATGGGTGCGAGAGTTAGTGTGAATGAGTTAGTGTGTGACATTGTGTTTTGGTGTGGGGAGGTGTGTGAGAATGTGCAGGCGTTTGCAAGTGAGTGTGTCAGTGAGTTTGGGATTGAGTGGGCGTTGGTGCTTGGGTGCGGGAGTGTGAATGATTGTGTGAGGTTGGTTCTTGTGTGCGTTGGTGTGAGTGTGTGCGTGTGTGTGTGTATGTGTGTGAGTGCATGCAGTGGGAGATATGTGGGTGAGTATGAGAGTCAGTGAATGAGTGCATTTGTATGTTACTGTGTTGGCTTGGGTGTATTCACATGTCTGCGTATGCACGTGTGTTTTTTAAGTGTGATTGTGTTTTTCTGTGAGTGTGTGAATGTGAGGGTAGGGGTGTGTGTGTTGTCTCCTGTGTGTGTTCGCATGTGTGTTAGTGTTTGTTTATATCTGTGTGTGTTTCTGTGTTTGTACGTGTCTGATTACATTTGAGTGTGAATTTGTAAATATGTGCCTGAATGAGCGTGTGCATCTATGTTTGTGATTGTGGACGTTTGGGTGTGTGTACGTGTACATATCTGAGTGTGTATGGCTGTGAGTGTTTGTGAATGAGTCAGTGTGTGTGTGTATGGGTGTGTACGTGTGTGTGTGTGAGATGGGAACGGGTGTGCCTTTGTGATGTGTGTCAGTGTGTTGCCTCGGGTTTGAGTATCGATTCAATATTGTGGGTGAGTTTGTGGGTGAGTGTGTGTGTGAGAGAGTGTGAATGTCTGCATGTGTATGTTCATGTGTGTAAGTGTGTGTGAGGGTGAGTGTGTGACTTGTGTGGTTATAAGTGTGTAAGGGTGTGTGTGACTGTGTGTTGGCATCTGTGTATGTGTGTTTGTGTTTTCATGTGTATATGCTTGTGAGTGTGTAATTTTGTGTGTGTATAGGTGCGAGTCCATTTTTGAGTACGTATGAATATGTGAGTGAGAGCGAGAGTAGGTACATATGTGTGATTGTATGTGCGTATAGTGTTGAGTGTGTATTTCTGTGTGTGTGTAGGTGTGTGAGCCTATTTTTGAGTGTGTGTTTGTGACTTACTGTGTAAGTGTGTATGTTGGTGTGTGAGTGCTTGTGTCCAAGGGTGTATGTATATGAATGTTTTTGTGTAAGGGTTTTTGTGTGTGCTGGTGTGTGATGTGTACAATACTGTGTCTTGCGTTATGTGTCTGTGTGTTGTGTTTGTGTTTGTACTCGTGCATTTGTGTGTACGTGTAGGTTCATATGTGTGTGAGGGTGAATGTGTGTGTGCTTTTGAGTGTGTGTATGGGTGTGTGCAGGTGTGTTGGCATCTGTGTATGTGTGTGATTATGTTTGTATGTGCATAGGCTTGTGAGTGCGTATTTGTGTGTGTAGGTGTTTGAGATTATTTTTGAGTGTGAGTGAGTATAAATGTGTGAGTGACTGAAAGGGGGTACATATGTGATATGGCATGTACATATGTTTGTGAGGTGAGTGTGTGACTTCTGTGTTTATAAGTGTGTAAAGTGTGTGTGACTGTTGGCATCGGTGCATGTGTGTTTGTGTTTTCATGTGTATATGCCTGGGAGTGTATATTCTTGTGTGTGTATAGGTGTGAGTCTATCTTTGAGTGAGTGAGTATGACTGTGTGAGTCAGAGTTAGAGTGGGTAAATTGTGTGATTGTATGTGTGTATATTTGTGAGTGTGTATTTCTGTGTGTGTGTAGGTGTGTGAGTCTACTTTTGAGTGTGAGTGAGTACGAAGGTGTGAGTGAGTGACAGGTGTGCATAATGTGTGATTGTATGTGCGTATATATGTGAGTGTGTATTTCTGTACGTGTGTAATGTGTGACTGTGTGTTGGCATGTGTGCTTGTGTTTTTACGTGTATATGCTTGTGAGTGTGCCTTTTTGTGTGTGTATAGGTGTGAGTCAATTTTTAAGTAAGTGCGTATGACTGTGTGAGTGAGAGTGAGAGTGGGTACCTATGTGTGATTGTATGTGTGTATACTTGTGAGTGCATATTTCTGCGTGTGTGAGTGTGTAAGTGTGGGTGTTTGTATCTGAGTTTGAGGGAATGTGAGAGAGTGTGTCTGTGTTTGTGTGTGTACGTTTGATAGCATGTGTCGGTGAGTGTGTGTCAGTGACAGTCTGCGTGAGAGTTTTATTCGTGGGAGTTGGCTTCTGTGTTTCAGTACGTATTTCAATGTGTGTGAGTTATGTGTGGGTGTGTGTGACTGATGGGTCTTAGTGGGTTGGCTTATGGGTCAGAGTATGAATTCAAGGGTGTGTGTGTGTGAGTGTGAAAGCATGTGAATGCGTTTGGTGTGAGGGTGGGTGTGTGAGTGTTGGTGTTCATGGGTTTGTATGGGTGTGCATGAGTGTGTGTTGTCATCTGTGCATGTGGGCATTTGTGTTTGTAGGTGTATATGCTTGTGAGTGGGTATTTGTGTGTGGGTAGGTGTTTGAATCTCTTTTTGAGTGTGAGTGAGTATAAATGTTTGAGTGACGGAAAGGGGGTACATATGTGATATTGTATGTACCTGTTTGTGAGTGTGTATTTTTGTGTGTGTAGAGGTGTGAGTCTATTTTTGAGTAAGGGGGTATGAGTGTGTGAGTCGGAGTAAGAGTGGGGACATAGGTGTGACTGTATGTGCGTATATTTGTGAGTATGTATTTCTGTGTGTGTGTGTGGGTGTGTGAGTCTGTTTTTGAGTGTGAGTGAGTATGAATGTGTGAGTGAATGACGGGGTGCATATGTGTGATTGTATGGGCACATGTTTGTGAGTCCGTATTTCTGTGTGTGTGGGTGTGTAAGAGGGTGTATAAATGTGTGTTTCAGTGAATGCGAGAGAGCGTATTCCCGTGTGTGTTTGTGTTTCTGTGTGTGTGTGATTGCATGTGGTGTTGAGTGTGTGAGTGTGAGTGACAGAGTCAATGTGAGAATTTTGTTTTTGTGAGTTGGCTTGTGTGTCTGTGTGTGTTTGAATGTGTATGTGAGGGGTGAGTGTGTGTATTTGTGTGATGTGTCTTAGTGGGTTGGCATGTGTGTCTGAGTATGGATTCAAATGCTTTGGAGGGTGTTTGTGTGTGAGTGCGAGACAGAGTAAATGTGTAAACGTGTAGGTGTATGAGCGTGTGAGTTTTGAATGTGTGTGTAAGTGACTGTGCGGGAGTGTAAATGTGAGTGTGCGAGCGTCTGGAATTTTTTCTCTGTAGGTGTGCATGTGATTGCAAGGGAGTCATGTGTGGGTGAGTGTGAGGTTTGGGGTGTTGGTGGGTGGATGTGAGTGAATGTGTGACTGCATCTGTGTGTACATGTGTATTTGAACATGAATTTCTTTGTTCATGGGTGCGAGAGTTAGTGTGAATGAGTTAGTGTGTGACATTGTGTTTTGGTGTGGGGAGGTGTGTGAGAATGTGCAGGCGTTTGCAAGTGAGTGTGTCAGTGAGTTTGGGATTGAGTGTGCATTGGTGCTTGGGTGCGGGAGTGTGAATGATTGTGTGAGGTTGGTTATTGTGTGCATTGGTGTGAGTGTGTGCGTGTGTGTGTATGTGTGTGAGTGCATGCAGTGGGAGATATGTGGGTGAGTATGAGAGTCAGTGAATGAGTGCATTTGTATGTTACTGTGTTGGCTTGGGTGTATTCACATGTCTGCGTATGCACGTGTGTTTTTTAAGTGTGATTGTGTTTTTCTGTGAGTGTGTGAATGTGAGGGTAGGGGTGTGTGTGTTGTCTCCTGTGTGTGTTCGCATGTGTGTTAGTGTTTGTTTATATCTGTGTGTGTTTCTGTGTTTGTACGTGTCTGATTACATTTGAGTGTGAATTTGTAAATATGTGCCTGAATGAGCGTGTGCATCTATGTTTGTGATTGTGGACGTTTGGGTGTGTGTACGTGTACATATCTGAGTGTGTATGGCTGTGAGTGTTTGTGAATGAGTCAGTGTGTGTGTGTATGGGTGTGTACGTGTGTGTGTGTGAGATGGGAACGGGTGTGCGTTTGTGATGTGTGTCAGTGTGTTGCCTCGGGTTTGAGTATCGATTCAATATTGTGGGTGAGTTTGTGGGTGAGTGTGTGTGTGAGAGAGTGTGAATGTCTGCATGTGTATGTTCATGTGTGTAAGTGTGTGTGAGGGTGAGTGTGTGACTTGTGTGGTTATAAGTGTGTAAGGGTGTGTGTGACTGTGTGTTGGCATCTGTGTATGTGTGTTTGTGTTTTCATGTGTATATGCTTGTGAGTGTGTAATTTTGTGTGTGTATAGGTGCGAGTCCATTTTTGAGTACGTATGAATATGTGAGTGAGAGCGAGAGTAGGTACATATGTGTGATTGTATGTGCGTATAGTGTTGAGTGTGTATTTCTGTGTGTGTGTAGGTGTGTGAGCCTATTTTTGAGTGTGAGTGTTTGTGACTTACTGTGTAAGTGTGTATGTTGGTGTGTGAGTGCTTGTGTCCAAGGGTGTATGTATATGAATGTTTTTGTGTAAGGGTTTTTGTGTGGGCTGGTGTGTGATGTGTACAATATTGTGTTTTGCGTTATGTGTCTGTGTGTTGTGTTTGTGTTTGTACTCGTGCATTTGTGTGTACGTGTAGGTTCATATGTGTGTGAGGGTGAATGTGTGTGTGCTTTTGAGTGTGTGTATGGGTGTGTGCAGCTGTGTTGGCATCTGTGTATGTGTGTGTTTACGTTTGTATGTTGTGCATAGGCTTGTGAGTGCGTATTTGTGTGTGTAGGTGTTTGAGATTATTTTTGAGTGTGAGTGAGTATAAATGTGTGAGTGACTGAAAGGGGGTACATATGTGATATGGCATGTACATATGTTTGTGAGGTGAGTGTGTGACTTCTGTGTTTATAAGTGTGTAAAGGTGTGTGTGACTGTGGGCATCGGTGCATGTGTGTTTGTGTTTTCATGTGTATATGCCTGGGAGTGTATATTCTTGTGTGTGTGTATAGGTGTGAGTCTATCTTTGAGTGAGTATGACTGTGTGAGTCAGAGTTAGAGTGGGTAAATTGAGTGATTGTATGTGTGTATATTTGTGAGTGTGTATTTCTGTGTGTGTGTAGGTGTGTGAGTCTACTTTTGAGTGCGAGTGAGTACGAAGGTGTGAGTGAGTGACAGGTGTGCATAATGTGTGATTGTATGTGCGTATATATGTGAGTGTGTATTTCTGTACGTGTGTAATGTGTGACTGTGTGTTGGCATGTGTGCTTGTGTTTTTACGTGTATATGCTTGTGAGTGTGCCTTTTTGTGTGTGTATAGGTGTGAGTCAATTTTTAAGTAAGTGCGTATGACTGTGTGAGTGAGAGTGAGAGTGGGTACCTATGTGTGATTGTATGTGTGTATACTTGTGAGTGCATATTTCTGCGTGTGTGAGTGTGTAAGTGTGGGTGTTTGTATCTGAGTTTGAGGGAATGTGAGAGAGTGTGTCTGTGTTTGTGTGTGTACGTTTGATAGCATGTGTCGGTGAGTGTGTGTCAGTGACAGTCTGCGTGAGAGTTTTATTCGTGGGAGTTGGCTTCTGTGTTTCAGTACGTATTTCAATGTGTGTGAGTTATGTGTGGGTGTGTGTGACGGGTCTTAGTGGGTTGGCTTATGGGTCAGAGTATGAATTCAAGGGTGTGTGTGTGTTTGTGTGTGTGAGTGTGAAAGCATGTGAATGCGTTTGGTGTGAGGGTGGGTGTGTGAGTGTTGGTGTTCATGGGTTTGTATGGGTGTGCATGAGTGTGTGTTGTCATCTGTGCATGTGGGCATTTGTGTTTGTAGGTGTATATGCTTGTGAGTGGGTATTTGTGTGTGGGTAGGTGTTTGAATCTCTTTTTGAGTGTGAGTGAGTATAAATGTTTGAGTGACGGAAAGGGGGTACATATGTGATATTGTATGTACCTGTTTGTGAGTGTGTATTTTTGTGTGTGTAGAGGTGTGAGTCTATTTTTGAGTAAGGGGGTATGAGTGTGTGAGTCGGAGTAAGAGTGGGGACATAGGTGTGACTGTATGTGCGTATATTTGTGAGTATGTATTTCTGTGTGTGGGTGTGGGTGTGTGAGTCTGTTTTTGAGTGTGAGTGAGTATGGATGTGTGAGTGAATGACGGGGTACATAGGTGTGATTGTACGGGCCTATGTTTGTGAGTCCGTATTTCTGTGTGTGTGGGTGTGTAAGAGGGTGCATAAATGTGTGTTTCAGTGAATGCGAGAGAGCGTATTCCCGTGTGTGTTTGTGTTTCTGTGTGTGTGTGATTGCATGTGGTGTTGAGTGTGTGAGTGTGAGTGACAGAGTCAATGTGAGAATTTTGTTTTTGTGAGTTGGCTTGTGTGTTTGTGTGTGTTTGAAAGTGTATGTGAGCGGTGAGTGTGTGTATTTGTGTGATGTGTCTTAGTGGGTTGGCATGTGTGTCTGAGTATGGATTCAAATGCTTTGGAGGGTGTTTGTGTGTGAGTGCGAGACAGAGTAAATGTGTAAACGTGTAGGTGTATGAGCGTGTGAGTTTTGAATGTGTGTGTAAGTGACTGTGCGGGAGTGTAAATGTGAGTGTGCGAGCGTCTGGAATTTTTTCTCTGTAGGTGTGCATGTGATTGCAAGGGAGTCTTGTGTGGGTGAGTGTGAGTTTTGGGGTGTTGGTGGGTGTATGTGAGTGAATGTGTGACTGCATCTGTGTGTACATGTGTATTTGAACATGAATTTCTTTGTTCATGGGTGCGAGAGTTAGTGTGAATGAGTTAGTGTGTGACATTGTGTTTTGGTGTGGGGAGGTGTGTGAGAATGTGCAGGCGTTTGCAAGTGAGTGTGTCAGTGAGTTTGGGATTGAGTGTGCATTGGTACTTGGGTGCGGGAGTGTGAATGATTGTGTGAGGTTGGTTATTGTGTGCATTGGTGTGAGTGTGTGCGTGTGTGTGTATGTGTGTGAGTGCATGCAGTGGGAGATATGTGGGTGAGTATGAGAGTCAGTGAATGAGTGCATTTGTATGTTACTGTGTTGGCTTGGGTGTATTCACATGTCTGCGTATGCACGTGTGTTTTTTAAGTGTGATTGTGTTTTTCTGTGAGTGTGTGAATGTGAGGGTAGGGGTGTGTGTGTTGTCTCCTGTGTGTGTTCGCATGTGTGTTAGTGTTTGTTTATATCTGTGTGTGTTTCTGTGTTTGTACGTGTCTGATTACATTTGAGTGTGAATTTGTAAATATGTGCCTGAATGAGCGTGTGCATCTATGTTTGTGATTGTGGACGTTTGGGTGTGTGTATGTGTACATATCTGAGTGTGTATGGCTGTGAGTGTTTGTGAATGAGTCAGTGTGTGTGTGTATGGGTGTGTACGTGTGTGTGTGTGAGATGGGAACGGGTGTGCGTTTGTGATGTGTGTCAGTGTGTTGCCTCGGGTTTGAGTATCGATTCAATATTGTGGGTGAGTTTGTGGGTGAGTGTGTGTGTGAGAGAGTGTGAATGTCTGCATGTGTATGTTCATGTGTGTAAGTGTGTGTGAGGGTGAGTGTGTGACTTGTGTGGTTATAAGTGTGTAAGGGTGTGTGTGACTGTGTGTTGGCATCTGTGTATGTGTGTTTGTGTTTTCATGTGTATATGCTTGTGAGTGTGTAATTTTGTGTGTGTATAGGTGCGAGTCCATTTTTGAGTACGTATGAATATGTGAGTGAGAGCGAGAGTAGGTACATATGTGTGATTGTATGTGCGTATAGTGTTGAGTGTGTATTTCTGTGTGTGTGTAGGTGTGTGAGCCTATTTTTGAGTGTGTGTTTGTGACTTACTGTGTAAGTGTGTATGTTGGTGTGTGAGTGCTTGTGTCCAAGGGTGTATGTATATGACTGTTTTTGTGTAAGGGTTTTTGTGTGTGCTGGTGTGTGATGTGTACAATACTGTGTTTTGCGTTATGTGTCTGTGTGTTGTGTTTGTGTTTGTACTCGTGCATTTGTGTGTACGTGTAGGTTCATATGTGTGTGAGGGTGAATGTGTGTGTGCTTTTGAGTGTGTGTATGGGTGTGTGCAGGTGTGTTGGCATCTGTGTATGTGTGTGATTATGTTTGTATGTGCATAGGCTTGTGAGTGCGTATTTGTGTGTGTAGGTGTTTGAGATTATTTTTGAGTGTGAGTGAGTATAAATGTGTGAGTGACTGAAAGGGGGTACATATGTGATATGGCATGTACATATGTTTGTGAGGTGAGTGTGTGACTTCTGTGTTTATAAGTGTGTAAAGTGTGTGTGACTGTTGGCATCGGTGCATGTGTGTTTGTGTTTTCATGTGTATATGCCTGGGAGTGTATATTCTTGTGTGTGTATAGGTGTGAGTCTATCTTTGAGTGAGTGAGTATGACTGTGTGAGTCAGAGTTAGAGTGGGTAAATTGTGTGATTGTATGTGTGTATATTTGTGAGTGTGTATTTCTGTGTGTGTGTAGGTGTGTGAGTCTACTTTTGAGTGCGAGTGAGTACGAAGGTGTGAGTGAGTGACAGGTGTGCATAATGTGTGATTGTATGTGCGTATATATGTGAGTGTGTATTTCCGTATGTGTGTAATGTGTGACTGTGTGTTGGCATGTGTGCTTGTGTTTTTACGTGTATATGCTTGTGAGTGTGCCTTTTTGTGTGTGTATAGGTGTGAGTCAATTTTTAAGTAAGTGCGTATGACTGTGTGAGTGAGAGTGAGAGTGGGTACCTATGTGTGATTGTATGTGTGTATACTTGTGAGTGCATATTTCTGCGTGTGTGAGTGTGTAAGTGTGGGTGTTTGTATCTGAGTTTGAGGGAATGTGAGAGAGTGTGTCTGTGTTTGTGTGTGTACGTTTGATAGCATGTGTCGGTGAGTGTGTGTCAGTGACAGTCTGCGTGAGAGTTTTATTCGTGGGAGTTGGCTTCTGTGTTTCAGTACGTATTTCAATGTGTGTGAGTTATGTGTGGGTGTGTGTGACTGATGGGTCTTAGTGGGTTGGCTTATGGGTCAGAGTATGAATTCAAGGGTGTGTGTGTGTTTGTGTGTGTGAGTGTGAAAGCATGTGAATGCGTTTGGTGTGAGGGTGGGTGTGTGAGTGTTGGTGTTCATGGGTTTGTATGGGTGTGCATGAGTGTGTGTTGTCATCTGTGCATGTGGGCATTTGTGTTTGTAGGTGTATATGCTTGTGAGTGGGTATTTGTGTGTGGGTAGGTGTTTGAATCTCTTTTTGAGTGTGAGTGAGTATAAATGTTTGAGTGACGGAAAGGGGGTACATATGTGATATTGTATGTACCTGTTTGTGAGTGTGTATTTTTGTGTGTGTAGAGGTGTGAGTCTATTTTTGAGTAAGGGGGTATGAGTGTGTGAGTCGGAGTAAGAGTGGGGACATAGGTGTGACTGTATGTGCGTATATTTGTGAGTATGTATTTCTGTGTGTGGGTGTGGGTGTGTGAGTCTGTTTTTGAGTGTGAGTGAGTATGAATGTGTGAGTGAATGACGGGGTGCATATGTGTGATTGTATGGGCACATGTTTGTGAGTCTGTATTTCTGTGTGTGTGGGTGTGTAAGAGGGTGTATAAATGTGTGTTTCAGTGAATGCGAGAGAGCGTATTCCCGTGTGTGTTTGTGTTTCTGTGTGTGTGTGATTGCATGTGGTGTTGAGTGTGTGAGTGTGAGTGACAGAGTCAATGTGAGAATTTTGTTTTTGTGAGTTGGCTTGTGTGTCTGTGTGTGTTTGAATGTGTATGTGAGGGGTGAGTGTGTGTATTTGTGTGATGTGTCTTAGTGGGTTGGCATGTGTGTCTGAGTATGGATTCAAATGCTTTGGAGGGTGTTTGTGTGTGAGTGCGAGACAGAGTAAATGTGTAAACGTGTAGGTGTATGAGCGTGTGAGTTTTGAATGTGTGTGTAAGTGACTGTGCGGGAGTGTAAATGTGAGTGTGCGAGCGTCTGTAATTTTTTTCTCTGTAGGTGTGCATGTGATTGCAAGGGAGTCATGTGTGGGTGAGTGTGAGTGTGAGTTTTGGGGTGTTGGTGGGTGTATGTGAGTGAATGTGTGACTGCATCTGTGTGTACATGTGTATTTGAACATGAATTTCTTTGTTCATGGGTGCGAGAGTTAGTGTGAATGAGTTAGTGTGTGACATTGTGTTTTGGTGTGGGGAGGTGTGTGAGAATGTGCAGGCGTTTGCAAGTGAGTGTGTCAGTGAGTTTGGGATTGAGTGGGCGTTGGTGCTTGGGTGCGGGAGTGTGAATGATTGTGTGAGGTTGGTTCTTGTGTGCGTTGGTGTGAGTGTGTGCGTGTGTGTGTGTATGTGTGTGAGTGCATGCAGTGGGAGATATGTGGGTGAGTATGAGAGTCAGTGAATGAGTGCATTTGTATGTTACTGTGTTGGCTTGGGTGTATTCACATGTCTGCGTATGCACGTGTGTTTTTTAAGTGTGATTGTGTTTTTCTGTGAGTGTGTGAATGTGAGGGTAGGGGTGTGTGTGTTGTCTCCTGTGTGTGTTCGCATGTGTGTTAGTGTTTGTTTATATCTGTGTGTGTTTCTGTGTTTGTACGTGTCTGATTACATTTGAGTGTGAATTTGTAAATATGTGCCTGAATGAGCGTGTGCATCTATGTTTGTGATTGTGGACGTTTGGGTGTGTGTACGTGTACATATCTGAGTGTGTATGGCTGTGAGTGTTTGTGAATGAGTCAGTGTGTGTGTGTATGGGTGTGTACGTGTGTGTGTGTGAGATGGGAACGGGTGTGCGTTTGTGATGTGTGTCAGTGTGTTGCCTCGGGTTTGAGTATCGATTCAATATTGTGGGTGAGTTTGTGGGTGAGTGTGTGTGTGAGAGAGTGTGAATGTCTGCATGTGTATGTTCATGTGTGTAAGTGTGTGTGAGGGTGAGTGTGTGACTTGTGTGGTTATAAGTGTGTAAGGGTGTGTGTGACTGTGTGTTGGCATCTGTGTATGTGTGTTTGTGTTTTCATGTGTATATGCTTGTGAGTGTGTAATTTTGTGTGTGTATAGGTGCGAGTCCATTTTTGAGTACGTATGAATATGTGAGTGAGAGCGAGAGTAGGTACATATGTGTGATTGTATGTGCGTATAGTGTTGAGTGTGTATTTCTGTGTGTGTGTAGGTGTGTGAGCCTATTTTTGAGTGTGAGTGTTTGTGACTTACTGTGTAAGTGTGTATGTTGGTGTGTGAGTGCTTGTGTCCAAGGGTGTATGTATATGAATGTTTTTGTGTAAGGGTTTTTGTGTGGGCTGGTGTGTGATGTGTACAATATTGTGTTTTGCGTTATGTGTCTGTGTGTTGTGTTTGTGTTTGTACTCGTGCATTTGTGTGTACGTGTAGGTTCATATGTGTGTGAGGGTGAATGTGTGTGTGCTTTTGAGTGTGTGTATGGGTGTGTGCAGG
This sequence comes from Castor canadensis, assembly GCF_047511655.1. Lineage (NCBI taxonomy): Eukaryota > Metazoa > Chordata > Mammalia > Rodentia > Castoridae > Castor > Castor canadensis. The sequence continues at coordinate 85,176,265 of NC_133386.1, forward strand.
TGTGTTGGCATCTGTGTATGTGTGTGATTATGTTTGTATGTGCATAGGCTTGTGAGTGCGTATTTGTGTGTGTAGGTGTTTGAGATTATTTTTGAGTGTGAGTGAGTATAAATGTGTGAGTGACTGAAAGGGGGTACATATGTGATATGGCATGTACATATGTTTGTGAGGTGAGTGTGTGACTTCTGTGTTTATAAGTGTGTAAAGTGTGTGTGACTGTTGGCATCGGTGCATGTGTGTTTGTGTTTTCATGTGTATATGCCTGGGAGTGTATATTCTTGTGTGTGTATAGGTGTGAGTCTATCTTTGAGTGAGTGAGTATGACTGTGTGAGTCAGAGTTAGAGTGGGTAAATTGTGTGATTGTATGTGTGTATATTTGTGAGTGTGTATTTCTGTGTGTGTGTAGGTGTGTGAGTCTACTTTTGAGTGCGAGTGAGTACGAAGGTGTGAGTGAGTGACAGGTGTGCATAATGTGTGATTGTATGTGCGTATATATGTGAGTGTGTATTTCCGTATGTGTGTAATGTGTGACTGTGTGTTGGCATGTGTGCTTGTGTTTTTACGTGTATATGCTTGTGAGTGTGCCTTTTTGTGTGTGTATAGGTGTGAGTCAATTTTTAAGTAAGTGCGTATGACTGTGTGAGTGAGAGTGAGAGTGGGTACCTATGTGTGATTGTATGTGTGTATACTTGTGAGTGCATATTTCTGCGTGTGTGAGTGTGTAAGTGTGGGTGTTTGTATCTGAGTTTGAGGGAATGTGAGAGAGTGTGTCTGTGTTTGTGTGTGTACGTTTGATAGCATGTGTCGGTGAGTGTGTGTCAGTGACAGTCTGCGTGAGAGTTTTATTCGTGGGAGTTGGCTTCTGTGTTTCAGTACGTATTTCAATGTGTGTGAGTTATGTGTGGGTGTGTGTGACTGATGGGTCTTAGTGGGTTGGCTTATGGGTCAGAGTATGAATTCAAGGGTGTGTGTGTGTTTGTGTGTGTGAGTGTGAAAGCATGTGAATGCGTTTGGTGTGAGGGTGGGTGTGTGAGTGTTGGTGTTCATGGGTTTGTATGGGTGTGCATGAGTGTGTGTTGTCATCTGTGCATGTGGGCATTTGTGTTTGTAGGTGTATATGCTTGTGAGTGGGTATTTGTGTGTGGGTAGGTGTTTGAATCTCTTTTTGAGTGTGAGTGAGTATAAATGTTTGAGTGACGGAAAGGGGGTACATATGTGATATTGTATGTACCTGTTTGTGAGTGTGTATTTTTGTGTGTGTAGAGGTGTGAGTCTATTTTTGAGTAAGGGGGTATGAGTGTGTGAGTCGGAGTAAGAGTGGGGACATAGGTGTGACTGTATGTGCGTATATTTGTGAGTATGTATTTCTGTGTGTGGGTGTGGGTGTGTGAGTCTGTTTTTGAGTGTGAGTGAGTATGAATGTGTGAGTGAATGACGGGGTGCATATGTGTGATTGTATGGGCACATGTTTGTGAGTCTGTATTTCTGTGTGTGTGGGTGTGTAAGAGGGTGTATAAATGTGTGTTTCAGTGAATGCGAGAGAGCGTATTCCCGTGTGTGTTTGTGTTTCTGTGTGTGTGTGATTGCATGTGGTGTTGAGTGTGTGAGTGTGAGTGACAGAGTCAATGTGAGAATTTTGTTTTTGTGAGTTGGCTTGTGTGTCTGTGTGTGTTTGAATGTGTATGTGAGGGGTGAGTGTGTGTATTTGTGTGATGTGTCTTAGTGGGTTGGCATGTGTGTCTGAGTATGGATTCAAATGCTTTGGAGGGTGTTTGTGTGTGAGTGCGAGACAGAGTAAATGTGTAAACGTGTAGGTGTATGAGCGTGTGAGTTTTGAATGTGTGTGTAAGTGACTGTGCGGGAGTGTAAATGTGAGTGTGCGAGCGTCTGTAATTTTTTTCTCTGTAGGTGTGCATGTGATTGCAAGGGAGTCATGTGTGGGTGAGTGTGAGTGTGAGTTTTGGGGTGTTGGTGGGTGTATGTGAGTGAATGTGTGACTGCATCTGTGTGTACATGTGTATTTGAACATGAATTTCTTTGTTCATGGGTGCGAGAGTTAGTGTGAATGAGTTAGTGTGTGACATTGTGTTTTGGTGTGGGGAGGTGTGTGAGAATGTGCAGGCGTTTGCAAGTGAGTGTGTCAGTGAGTTTGGGATTGAGTGGGCGTTGGTGCTTGGGTGCGGGAGTGTGAATGATTGTGTGAGGTTGGTTCTTGTGTGCGTTGGTGTGAGTGTGTGCGTGTGTGTGTGTATGTGTGTGAGTGCATGCAGTGGGAGATATGTGGGTGAGTATGAGAGTCAGTGAATGAGTGCATTTGTATGTTACTGTGTTGGCTTGGGTGTATTCACATGTCTGCGTATGCACGTGTGTTTTTTAAGTGTGATTGTGTTTTTCTGTGAGTGTGTGAATGTGAGGGTAGGGGTGTGTGTGTTGTCTCCTGTGTGTGTTCGCATGTGTGTTAGTGTTTGTTTATATCTGTGTGTGTTTCTGTGTTTGTACGTGTCTGATTACATTTGAGTGTGAATTTGTAAATATGTGCCTGAATGAGCGTGTGCATCTATGTTTGTGATTGTGGACGTTTGGGTGTGTGTACGTGTACATATCTGAGTGTGTATGGCTGTGAGTGTTTGTGAATGAGTCAGTGTGTGTGTGTATGGGTGTGTACGTGTGTGTGTGTGAGATGGGAACGGGTGTGCGTTTGTGATGTGTGTCAGTGTGTTGCCTCGGGTTTGAGTATCGATTCAATATTGTGGGTGAGTTTGTGGGTGAGTGTGTGTGTGAGAGAGTGTGAATGTCTGCATGTGTATGTTCATGTGTGTAAGTGTGTGTGAGGGTGAGTGTGTGACTTGTGTGGTTATAAGTGTGTAAGGGTGTGTGTGACTGTGTGTTGGCATCTGTGTATGTGTGTTTGTGTTTTCATGTGTATATGCTTGTGAGTGTGTAATTTTGTGTGTGTATAGGTGCGAGTCCATTTTTGAGTACGTATGAATATGTGAGTGAGAGCGAGAGTAGGTACATATGTGTGATTGTATGTGCGTATAGTGTTGAGTGTGTATTTCTGTGTGTGTGTAGGTGTGTGAGCCTATTTTTGAGTGTGAGTGTTTGTGACTTACTGTGTAAGTGTGTATGTTGGTGTGTGAGTGCTTGTGTCCAAGGGTGTATGTATATGAATGTTTTTGTGTAAGGGTTTTTGTGTGGGCTGGTGTGTGATGTGTACAATATTGTGTTTTGCGTTATGTGTCTGTGTGTTGTGTTTGTGTTTGTACTCGTGCATTTGTGTGTACGTGTAGGTTCATATGTGTGTGAGGGTGAATGTGTGTGTGCTTTTGAGTGTGTGTATGGGTGTGTGCAGCTGTGTTGGCATCTGTGTATGTGTGTGTTTACGTTTGTATGTTGTGCATAGGCTTGTGAGTGCGTATTTGTGTGTGTAGGTGTTTGAGATTATTTTTGAGTGTGAGTGAGTATAAATGTGTGAGTGACTGAAAGGGGGTACATATGTGATATGGCATGTACATATGTTTGTGAGGTGAGTGTGTGACTTCTGTGTTTATAAGTGTGTAAAGGTGTGTGTGACTGTGGGCATCGGTGCATGTGTGTTTGTGTTTTCATGTGTATATGCCTGGGAGTGTATATTCTTGTGTGTGTGTATAGGTGTGAGTCTATCTTTGAGTGAGTATGACTGTGTGAGTCAGAGTTAGAGTGGGTAAATTGAGTGATTGTATGTGTGTATATTTGTGAGTGTGTATTTCTGTGTGTGTGTAGGTGTGTGAGTCTACTTTTGAGTGCGAGTGAGTACGAAGGTGTGAGTGAGTGACAGGTGTGCATAATGTGTGATTGTATGTGCGTATATATGTGAGTGTGTATTTCTGTACGTGTGTAATGTGTGACTGTGTGTTGGCATGTGTGCTTGTGTTTTTACGTGTATATGCTTGTGAGTGTGCCTTTTTGTGTGTGTATAGGTGTGAGTCAATTTTTAAGTAAGTGCGTATGACTGTGTGAGTGAGAGTGAGAGTGGGTACCTATGTGTGATTGTATGTGTGTATACTTGTGAGTGCATATTTCTGCGTGTGTGAGTGTGTAAGTGTGGGTGTTTGTATCTGAGTTTGAGGGAATGTGAGAGAGTGTGTCTGTGTTTGTGTGTGTACGTTTGATAGCATGTGTCGGTGAGTGTGTGTCAGTGACAGTCTGCGTGAGAGTTTTATTCGTGGGAGTTGGCTTCTGTGTTTCAGTACGTATTTCAATGTGTGTGAGTTATGTGTGGGTGTGTGTGACTGATGGGTCTTAGTGGGTTGGCTTATGGGTCAGAGTATGAATTCAAGGGTGTGTGTGTGTTTGTGTGTGTGAGTGTGAAAGCATGTGAATGCGTTTGGTGTGAGGGTGGGTGTGTGAGTGTTGGTGTTCATGGGTTTGTATGGGTGTGCATGAGTGTGTGTTGTCATCTGTGCATGTGGGCATTTGTGTTTGTAGGTGTATATGCTTGTGAGTGGGTATTTGTGTGTGGGTAGGTGTTTGAATCTCTTTTTGAGTGTGAGTGAGTATAAATGTTTGAGTGACGGAAAGGGGGTACATATGTGATATTGTATGTACCTGTTTGTGAGTGTGTATTTTTGTGTGTGTAGAGGTGTGAGTCTATTTTTGAGTAAGGGGGTATGAGTGTGTGAGTCGGAGTAAGAGTGGGGACATAGGTGTGACTGTATGTGCGTATATTTGTGAGTATGTATTTCTGTGTGTGGGTGTGGGTGTGTGAGTCTGTTTTTGAGTGTGAGTGAGTATGAATGTGTGAGTGAATGACGGGGTGCATATGTGTGATTGTATGGGCACATGTTTGTGAGTCTGTATTTCTGTGTGTGTGGGTGTGTAAGAGGGTGTATAAATGTGTGTTTCAGTGAATGCGAGAGAGCGTATTCCCGTGTGTGTTTGTGTTTCTGTGTGTGTGTGATTGCATGTGGTGTTGAGTGTGTGAGTGTGAGTGACAGAGTCAATGTGAGAATTTTGTTTTTGTGAGTTGGCTTGTGTGTCTGTGTGTGTTTGAATGTGTATGTGAGGGGTGAGTGTGTGTATTTGTGTGATGTGTCTTAGTGGGTTGGCATGTGTGTCTGAGTATGGATTCAAATGCTTTGGAGGGTGTTTGTGTGTGAGTGCGAGACAGAGTAAATGTGTAAACGTGTAGGTGTATGAGCGTGTGAGTTTTGAATGTGTGTGTAAGTGACTGTGCGGGAGTGTAAATGTGAGTGTGCGAGCGTCTGTAATTTTTTTCTCTGTAGGTGTGCATGTGATTGCAAGGGAGTCATGTGTGGGTGAGTGTGAGTGTGAGTTTTGGGGTGTTGGTGGGTGTATGTGAGTGAATGTGTGACTGCATCTGTGTGTACATGTGTATTTGAACATGAATTTCTTTGTTCATGGGTGCGAGAGTTAGTGTGAATGAGTTAGTGTGTGACATTGTGTTTTGGTGTGGGGAGGTGTGTGAGAATGTGCAGGCGTTTGCAAGTGAGTGTGTCAGTGAGTTTGGGATTGAGTGGGCGTTGGTGCTTGGGTGCGGGAGTGTGAATGATTGTGTGAGGTTGGTTCTTGTGTGCGTTGGTGTGAGTGTGTGCGTGTGTGTGTGTATGTGTGTGAGTGCATGCAGTGGGAGATATGTGGGTGAGTATGAGAGTCAGTGAATGAGTGCATTTGTATGTTACTGTGTTGGCTTGGGTGTATTCACATGTCTGCGTATGCACGTGTGTTTTTTAAGTGTGATTGTGTTTTTCTGTGAGTGTGTGAATGTGAGGGTAGGGGTGTGTGTGTTGTCTCCTGTGTGTGTTCGCATGTGTGTTAGTGTTTGTTTATATCTGTGTGTGTTTCTGTGTTTGTACGTGTCTGATTACATTTGAGTGTGAATTTGTAAATATGTGCCTGAATGAGCGTGTGCATCTATGTTTGTGATTGTGGACGTTTGGGTGTGTGTACGTGTACATATCTGAGTGTGTATGGCTGTGAGTGTTTGTGAATGAGTCAGTGTGTGTGTGTATGGGTGTGTACGTGTGTGTGTGTGAGATGGGAACGGGTGTGCGTTTGTGATGTGTGTCAGTGTGTTGCCTCGGGTTTGAGTATCGATTCAATATTGTGGGTGAGTTTGTGGGTGAGTGTGTGTGTGAGAGAGTGTGAATGTCTGCATGTGTATGTTCATGTGTGTAAGTGTGTGTGAGGGTGAGTGTGTGACTTGTGTGGTTATAAGTGTGTAAGGGTGTGTGTGACTGTGTGTTGGCATCTGTGTATGTGTGTTTGTGTTTTCATGTGTATATGCTTGTGAGTGTGTAATTTTGTGTGTGTATAGGTGCGAGTCCATTTTTGAGTACGTATGAATATGTGAGTGAGAGCGAGAGTAGGTACATATGTGTGATTGTATGTGCGTATAGTGTTGAGTGTGTATTTCTGTGTGTGTGTAGGTGTGTGAGCCTATTTTTGAGTGTGAGTGTTTGTGACTTACTGTGTAAGTGTGTATGTTGGTGTGTGAGTGCTTGTGTCCAAGGGTGTATGTATATGAATGTTTTTGTGTAAGGGTTTTTGTGTGGGCTGGTGTGTGATGTGTACAATATTGTGTTTTGCGTTATGTGTCTGTGTGTTGTGTTTGTGTTTGTACTCGTGCATTTGTGTGTACGTGTAGGTTCATATGTGTGTGAGGGTGAATGTGTGTGTGCTTTTGAGTGTGTGTATGGGTGTGTGCAGCTGTGTTGGCATCTGTGTATGTGTGTGTTTACGTTTGTATGTTGTGCATAGGCTTGTGAGTGCGTATTTGTGTGTGTAGGTGTTTGAGATTATTTTTGAGTGTGAGTGAGTATAAATGTGTGAGTGACTGAAAGGGGGTACATATGTGATATGGCATGTACATATGTTTGTGAGGTGAGTGTGTGACTTCTGTGTTTATAAGTGTGTAAAGGTGTGTGTGACTGTGGGCATCGGTGCATGTGTGTTTGTGTTTTCATGTGTATATGCCTGGGAGTGTATATTCTTGTGTGTGTGTATAGGTGTGAGTCTATCTTTGAGTGAGTATGACTGTGTGAGTCAGAGTTAGAGTGGGTAAATTGAGTGATTGTATGTGTGTATATTTGTGAGTGTGTATTTCTGTGTGTGTGTAGGTGTGTGAGTCTACTTTTGAGTGCGAGTGAGTACGAAGGTGTGAGTGAGTGACAGGTGTGCATAATGTGTGATTGTATGTGCGTATATATGTGAGTGTGTATTTCTGTACGTGTGTAATGTGTGACTGTGTGTTGGCATGTGTGCTTGTGTTTTTACGTGTATATGCTTGTGAGTGTGCCTTTTTGTGTGTGTATAGGTGTGAGTCAATTTTTAAGTAAGTGCGTATGACTGTGTGAGTGAGAGTGAGAGTGGGTACCTATGTGTGATTGTATGTGTGTATACTTGTGAGTGCATATTTCTGCGTGTGTGAGTGTGTAAGTGTGGGTGTTTGTATCTGAGTTTGAGGGAATGTGAGAGAGTGTGTCTGTGTTTGTGTGTGTACGTTTGATAGCATGTGTCGGTGAGTGTGTGTCAGTGACAGTCTGCGTGAGAGTTTTATTCGTGGGAGTTGGCTTCTGTGTTTCAGTACGTATTTCAATGTGTGTGAGTTATGTGTGGGTGTGTGTGACTGATGGGTCTTAGTGGGTTGGCTTATGGGTCAGAGTATGAATTCAAGGGTGTGTGTGTGTTTGTGTGTGTGAGTGTGAAAGCATGTGAATGCGTTTGGTGTGAGGGTGGGTGTGTGAGTGTTGGTGTTCATGGGTTTGTATGGGTGTGCATGAGTGTGTGTTGTCATCTGTGCATGTGGGCATTTGTGTTTGTAGGTGTATATGCTTGTGAGTGGGTATTTGTGTGTGGGTAGGTGTTTGAATCTCTTTTTGAGTGTGAGTGAGTATAAATGTTTGAGTGACGGAAAGGGGGTACATATGTGATATTGTATGTACCTGTTTGTGAGTGTGTATTTTTGTGTGTGTAGAGGTGTGAGTCTATTTTTGAGTAAGGGGGTATGAGTGTGTGAGTCGGAGTAAGAGTGGGGACATAGGTGTGACTGTATGTGCGTATATTTGTGAGTATGTATTTCTGTGTGTGGGTGTGGGTGTGTGAGTCTGTTTTTGAGTGTGAGTGAGTATGAATGTGTGAGTGAATGACGGGGTACATAGGTGTGATTGTACGGGCCTATGTTTGTGAGTCCGTATTTCTGTGTGTGTGGGTGTGTAAGAGGGTGCATAAATGTGTGTTTCAGTGAATGCGAGAGAGCGTATTCCCGTGTGTGTTTGTGTTTCTGTGTGTGTGTGATTGCATGTGGTGTTGAGTGTGTGAGTGTGAGTGACAGAGTCAATGTGAGAATTTTGTTTTTGTGAGTTGGCTTGTGTGTTTGTGTGTGTTTGAAAGTGTATGTGAGCGGTGAGTGTGTGTATTTGTGTGATGTGTCTTAGTGGGTTGGCATGTGTGTCTGAGTATGGATTCAAATGCTTTGGAGGGTGTTTGTGTGTGAGTGCGAGACAGAGTAAATGTGTAAACGTGTAGGTGTATGAGCGTGTGAGTTTTGAATGTGTGTGTAAGTGACTGTGCGGGAGTGTAAATGTGAGTGTGCGAGCGTCTGGAATTTTTTCTCTGTAGGTGTGCATGTGATTGCAAGGGAGTCTTGTGTGGGTGAGTGTGAGTTTTGGGGTGTTGGTGGGTGTATGTGAGTGAATGTGTGACTGCATCTGTGTGTACATGTGTATTTGAACATGAATTTCTTTGTTCATGGGTGCGAGAGTTAGTGTGAATGAGTTAGTGTGTGACATTGTGTTTTGGTGTGGGGAGGTGTGTGAGAATGTGCAGGCGTTTGCAAGTGAGTGTGTCAGTGAGTTTGGGATTGAGTGTGCATTGGTACTTGGGTGCGGGAGTGTGAATGATTGTGTGAGGTTGGTTATTGTGTGCATTGGTGTGAGTGTGTGCGTGTGTGTGTATGTGTGTGAGTGCATGCAGTGGGAGATATGTGGGTGAGTATGAGAGTCAGTGAATGAGTGCATTTGTATGTTACTGTGTTGGCTTGGGTGTATTCACATGTCTGCGTATGCACGTGTGTTTTTTAAGTGTGATTGTGTTTTTCTGTGAGTGTGTGAATGTGAGGGTAGGGGTGTGTGTGTTGTCTCCTGTGTGTGTTCGCATGTGTGTTAGTGTTTGTTTATATCTGTGTGTGTTTCTGTGTTTGTACGTGTCTGATTACATTTGAGTGTGAATTTGTAAATATGTGCCTGAATGAGCGTGTGCATCTATGTTTGTGATTGTGGACGTTTGGGTGTGTGTACGTGTACATATCTGAGTGTGTATGGCTGTGAGTGTTTGTGAATGAGTCAGTGTGTGTGTGTATGGGTGTGTACGTGTGTCTGTGTGAGATGGGAACGGGTGTGCGTTTGTGATGTGTGTCAGTGTGTTGCCTCGGGTTTGAGTATCGATTCAATATTGTGGGTGAGTTTGTGGGTGAGTGTGTGTGTGAGAGAGTGTGAATGTCTGCATGTGTATGTTCATGTGTGTAAGTGTGTGTGAGGGTGAGTGTGTGACTTGTGTGGTTATAAGTGTGTAAGGGTGTGTGTGACTGTGTGTTGGCATCTGTGTATGTGTGTTTGTGTTTTCATGTGTATATGCTTGTGAGTGTGTAATTTTGTGTGTGTATAGGTGCGAGTCCATTTTTGAGTACGTATGAATATGTGAGTGAGAGCGAGAGTAGGTACATATGTGTGATTGTATGTGCGTATAGTGTTGAGTGTGTATTTCTGTGTGTGTGTAGGTGTGTGAGCCTATTTTTGAGTGTGAGTGTTTGTGACTTACTGTGTAAGTGTGTATGTTGGTGTGTGAGTGCTTGTGTCCAAGGGTGTATGTATATGAATGTTTTTGTGTAAGGGTTTTTGTGTGTGCTGGTGTGTGATGTGTACAATACTGTGTTTTGCGTTATGTGTCTGTGTGTTGTGTTTGTGTTTGTACTCGTGCATTTGTGTGTACGTGTAGGTTCATATGTGTGTGAGGGTGAATGTGTGTGTGCTTTTGAGTGTGTGTATGGGTGTGTGCAGGTGTGTTGGCATCTGTGTATGTGTGTGATTATGTTTGTATGTGCATAGGCTTGTGAGTGCGTATTTGTGTGTGTAGGTGTTTGAGATTATTTTTGAGTGTGAGTGAGTATAAATGTGTGAGTGACTGAAAGGGGGTACATATGTGATAAGGCATGTACATATGTTTGTGAGGTGAGTGTGTGACTTCTGTGTTTATAAGTGTGTAAAGTGTGTGTGACTGTTGGCATCGGTGCATGTGTGTTTGTGTTTTCATGTGTATATGCCTGGGAGTGTATATTCTTGTGTGTGTATAGGTGTGAGTCTATCTTTGAGTGAGTGAGTATGACTGTGTGAGTCAGAGTTAGAGTGGGTAAATTGTGTGATTGTATGTGTGTATATTTGTGAGTGTGTATTTCTGTGTGTGTGTAGGTGTGTGAGTCTACTTTTGAGTGCGAGTGAGTACGAAGGTGTGAGTGAGTGACAGGTGTGCATAATGTGTGATTGTATGTGCGTATATATGTGAGTGTGTATTTCTGTACGTGTGTAATGTGTGACTGTGTGTTGGCATGTGTGCTTGTGTTTTGACGTGTATATGCTTGTGAGTGTGCCTTTTTGTGTGTGTATAGGTGTGAGTCTATTTTTAAGTAAGTGCGTATGACTGTGTGAGTGAGAGTGAGAGTGGGTACCTATGTGTGATTGTATGTGTGTATACTTGTGAGTGCATATTTCCGCGTGTGTGAGTGTGTAAGTGTGGGTGTTTGTATCTGAGTTTGAGGGAATGTGAGAGAGTGTGTCTGTGTTTGTGTGTGTACGTTTGATAGCATGTGTCGGTGAGTGTGTGTCAGTGACAGTCTGCGTGAGAGTTTTATTCGTGGGAGTTGGCTTCTGTGTTTCAGTACGTATTTCAATGTGTGTGAGTTATGTGTGGGTGTGTGTGACTGATGGGTCTTAGTGGGTTGGCTTATGGGTAAGAGTATGAATTCAAGGGTGTGTGTGTGTTTGTGTGTGTGAGTGTGAAAGCATGTGAATGCGTTTGGTGTGAGGGTGGGTGTGTGAGTGTTGGTGTTCATGGGTTTGTATGGGTGTGCATGAGTGTGTGTTGTCATCTGTGCATGTGGGCATTTGTGTTTGTAGGTGTATATGCTTGTGAGTGGGTATTTGTGTGTGGGTAGGTGTTTGAATCTCTTTTTGAGTGTGAGTGAGTATAAATGTTTGAGTGACGGAAAGGGGGTACATATGTGATATTGTATGTACCTGTTTGTGAGTGTGTATTTTTGTGTGTGTAGACGTGTGAGTCTATTTTTGAGTAAGGGGGTATGAGTGTGTGAGTCGGAGTAAGAGTGGGGACATAGGTGTGACTGTATGTGCGTATATTTGTGAGTATGTATTTCTGTGTGTGTGTGTGTGGGTGTGTGAGTCTGTTTTTGAGTGTGAGTGAGTATGAATGTGTGAGTGAATGACGGGGTGCATATGTGTGATTGTATGGGCACATGTTTGTGAGTCTGTATTTCTGTGTGTGTGGGTGTGTAAGAGGGTGTATAAATGTGTGTTTCAGTGAATGCGAGAGAGCGTATTCCCGTGTGTGTTTGTGTTTCTGTGTGTGTGTGATTGCATGTGGTGTTGAGTGTGTGAGTGTGAGTGACAGAGTCAATGTGAGAATTTTGTTTTTGTGAGTTGGCTTGTGTGTCTGTGTGTGTTTGAATGTGTATGTGAGGGGTGAGTGTGTGTATTTGTGTGATGTGTCTTAGTGGGTTGGCATGTGTGTCTGAGTATGGATTCAAATGCTTTGGAGGGTGTTTGTGTGTGAGTGCGAGACAGAGTAAATGTGTAAACGTGTAGGTGTATGAGCGTGTGAGTTTTGAATGTGTGTGTAAGTGACTGTGCGGGAGTGTAAATGTGAGTGTGCGAGCGTCTGGAATTTTTTTCTCTGTAGGTGTGCATGTGATTGCAAGGGAGTCATGTGTGGGTGAGTGTGAGTGTGAGTTTTGGGGTGTTGGTGGGTGTATGTGAGTGAATGTGTGACTGCATCTGTGTGTACATGTGTATTTGAACATGAATTTCTTTGTTCATGGGTGCGAGAGTTAGTGTGAATGAGTTAGTGTGTGACATTGTGTTTTGGTGTGGGGAGGTGTGTGAGAATGTGCAGGCGTTTGCAAGTGAGTGTGTCAGTGAGTTTGGGATTGAGTGGGCGTTGGTGCTTGGGTGCGGGAGTGTGAATGATTGTGTGAGGTTGGTTCTTGTGTGCGTTGGTGTGAGTGTGTGCGTGTGTGTGTGTATGTGTGTGAGTGCATGCAGTGGGAGATATGTGGGTGAGTATGAGAGTCAGTGAATGAGTGCATTTGTATGTTACTGTGTTGGCTTGGGTGTATTCACGTCTGCGTATGCACGTGTGTTTTTTAAGTGTGATTGTGTTTTTCTGTGAGTGTGTGAATGTGAGGGTAGGGGTGTGTGTGTTGTCTCCTGTGTGTGTTCACATGTGTGTTAGTGTTTGTTTATATCTGTGTGTGTTTCTGTGTTTGTACGTGTCTGATTACATTTGAGTGTGAATTTGTAAATATGTGCATGAATGAGCGTGTGCATCTATGTTTGTGATTGTGGACGTTTGGGTGTGTGTACGTGTACATATCTGAGTGTGTATGGCAGTGAGTGTTTGTGAATGAGTCAGTGTGTGTGTGTATGGGTGTGTACGTGTGTGTGTGTGAGATGGGAACGGGTGTGCGTTTGTGATGTGTGTCAGTGTGTTGCCTCGGGTTTGAGTATCGATTCAATATTGTGGGTGAGTTTGTGGGTGAGTGTGTGTGTGAGAGAGTGTGAATGTCTGCATGTGTATGTTCATATGTGTGTAAGTGTGTGTGAGGGTGAGTGTGTGACTTGTGTGGTTATAAGTGTGTAAGGGTGTGTGTGACTGTGTGTTGGCATCTGTGTATGTGTGTTTGTGTTTTCATGTGTATATGCTTGTGAGTGTGTAATTTTGTGTGTGTATAGGTGCGAGTCCATTTTTGAGTACGTATGAATATGTGAGTGAGAGCGAGAGTAGGTACATATGTGTGATTGTATGTGCGTATAGTGTTGAGTGTGTATTTCTGTGTGTGTGTAGGTGTGTGAGCCTATTTTTGAGTGTGAGTGTTTGTGACTTACTGTGTAAGTGTGTATGTTGGTGTGTGAGTGCTTGTGTCCAAGGGTGTATGTATATGAATGTTTTTGTGTAAGGGTTTTTGTGTGTGCTGGTGTGTGATGTGTACAATAGTGTGTTTTGCGTTATGTGTCTGTGTGTTGTGTTTGTGTTTGTACTCGTGCATTTGTGTGTACGTGTAGGTTCATATGTGTGTGAGGGTGAATGTGTGTGTGCTTTTGAGTGTGTGTATGGGTGTGTGCAGGTGTGTTGGCATCTGTGTATGTGTGTGATTATGTTTGTATGTGCATAGGCTTGTGAGTGCGTATTTGTGTGTGTAGGTGTTTGAGATTATTTTTGAGTGTGAGTGAGTATAAATGTGTGAGTGACTGAAAGGGGGTACATATGTGATATGGCATGTACATATGTTTGTGAGGTGAGTGTGTGACTTCTGTGTTTATAAGTGTGTAAAGTGTGTGTGACTGTTGGCATCGGTGCATGTGTGTTTGTGTTTTCATGTGTATATGCCTGGGAGTGTATATTCTTGTGTGTGTATAGGTGTGAGTCTATCTTTGAGTGAGTGAGTATGACTGTGTGAGTCAGAGTTAGAGTGGGTAAATTGTGTGATTGTATGTGTGTATATTTGTGAGTGTGTATTTCTGTGTGTGTGTAGGTGTGTGAGTCTACTTTTGAGTGCGAGTGAGTACGAAGGTGTGAGTGAGTGACAGGTGTGCATAATGTGTGATTGTATGTGCGTATATATGTGAGTGTGTATTTCTGTACGTGTGTAATGTGTGACTGTGTGTTGGCATGTGTGCTTGTGTTTTGACGTGTATATGCTTGTGAGTGTGCCTTTTTGTGTGTGTATAGGTGTGAGTCAATTTTTAAGTAAGTGCGTATGACTGTGTGAGTGAGAGTGAGAGTGGGTACCTATGTGTGATTGTATGTGTGTATACTTGTGAGTGCATATTTCTGCGTGTGTGAGTGTGTAAGTGTGGGTGTTTGTATCTGAGTTTGAGGGAATGTGAGAGAGTGTGTCTGTGTTTGTGTGTGTACGTTTGATAGCATGTGTCGGTGAGTGTGTGTCAGTGACAGTCTGCGTGAGAGTTTTATTCGTGGGAGTTGGCTTCTGTGTTTCAGTACGTATTTCAATGTGTGTGAGTTATGTGTGGGTGTGTGTGACTGATGGGTCTTAGTGGGTTGGCTTATGGGTCAGAGTATGAATTCAAGGGTGTGTGTGTGTTTGTGTGTGTGAGTGTGAAAGCATGTGAATGCGTTTGGTGTGAGGGTGTGTGTGTGAGTGTTGGTGTTCATGGGTTTGTATGGGTGTGCATGAGTGTGTGTTGTCATCTGTGCATGTGGGCATTTGTGTTTGTAGGTGTATATGCTTGTGAGTGGGTATTTGTGTGTGTGTAGGTGTTTGAATCTCTTTTTGAGTGTGAGTGAGTATAAATGTTTGAGTGACGGAAAGGGGGTACATATGTGATATTGTATGTACCTGTTTGTGAATGTGTATTTTTGTGTGTGTAGAGGTGTGAGTCTATTTTTGAGTAAGGGGGTATGAGTGTGTGAGTCGGAGTAAGAGTGGGGACATAGGTGTGACTGTATGTGCGTATATTTGTGAGTATGTATTTCTGTGTGTGGGTGTGGGTGTGTGAGTCTGTTTTTGAGTGTGAGTGAGTATGAATGTGTGAGTGAATGACGGGGTGCATATGTGTGATTGTATGGGCACATGTTTGTGAGTCTGTATTTCTGTGTGTGTGGGTGTGTAAGAGGGTGTATAAATGTGTGTTTCAGTGAATGCGAGAGAGCGTATTCCCGTGTGTGTTTGTGTTTCTGTGTGTGTGTGATTGCATGTGGTGTTGAGTGTGTGAGTGTGAGTGACAGAGTCAATGTGAGAATTTTGTTTTTGTGAGTTGGCTTGTGTGTCTGTGTGTGTTTGAATGTGTATGTGAGGGGTGAGTGTGTGTATTTGTGTGATGTGTCTTAGTGGGTTGGCATGTGTGTCTGAGTATGGATTCAAATGTTTGGAGGGTGTTTGTGTGTGAGTGCGAGACAGAGTAAATGTGTAAACGTGTAGGTGTATGAGCGTGTGAGTTTTGAATGTGTGTGTAAGTGACTGTGCGGGAGTGTAAATGTGAGTGTGCGAGCGTCTGGAATTTTTTTCTCTGTAGGTGTGCATGTGATTGCAAGGGAGTCATGTGTGGGTGAGTGTGAGTGTGAGTTTTGGGGTGTTGGTGGGTGTATGTGAGTGAATGTGTGACTGCATCTGTGTGTACATGTGTATTTGAACATGAATTTCTTTGTTCATGGGTGCGAGAGTTAGTGTGAATGAGTTAGTGTGTGACATTGTGTTTTGGTGTGGGGAGGTGTGTGAGAATGTGCAGGCGTTTGCAAGTGAGTGTGTCAGTGAGTTTGGGATTGAGTGTGCGTTGGTGCTTGGGTGCGGGAGTGTGAATGATTGTGTGAGGTTGGTTCTTGTGTGCGTTGGTGTGAGTGTGTGCGTGTGTGTGTGTATGTGTGTGAGTGCATGCAGTGGGAGATATGTGGGTGAGTATGAGAGTCAGTGAATGAGTGCATTTGTATGTTACTGTGTTGGCTTGGGTGTATTCACATGTCTGCGTATGCACGTGTGTTTTTTAAGTGTGATTGTGTTTTTCTGTGAGTGTGTGAATGTGAGGGTAGGGGTGTGTGTGTTGTCTCCTGTGTGTGTTCACATGTGTGTTAGTGTTTGTTTATATCTGTGTGTGTTTCTGTGTTTGTACGTGTCTGATTACATTTGAGTGTGAATTTGTAAATATGTGCATGAATGAGCGTGTGCATCTATGTTTGTGATTGTGGACGTTTGGGTGTGTGTACGTGTACATATCTGAGTGTGTATGGCAGTGAATGTTTGTGAATGAGTCAGTGTGTGTGTGTATGGGTGTGTACGTGTGTGTGTGTGAGATGGGAACGGGTGTGCGTTTGTGATGTGTGTCAGTGTGTTGCCTCGGGTTTGAGTATCGATTCAATATTGTGGGTGAGTTTGTGGGTGAGTGTGTGTGTGAGAGAGTGTGAATGTCTGCATGTGTATGTTCATATGTGTGTAAGTGTGTGTGAGGGTGAGTGTGTGACTTGTGTGGTGATAAGTGTGTAAGGGTGTGTGTGACTGTGTGTTGGCATCTGTGTATGTGTGTTTGTGTTTTCATGTGTATATGCTTGTGAGTGTGTAATTTTGTGTGTGTATAGGTGCGAGTCCATTTTTGAGTACGTATGAATATGTGAGTGAGAGCGAGAGTAGGTACATATGTGTGATTGTATGTGCGTATAGTGTTGAGTGTGTATTTCTGTGTGTGTGTAGGTGTGTGAGCCTATTTTTGAGTGTGTGTTTGTGACTTACTGTGTAAGTGTGTATGTTGGTGTGTGAGTGCTTGTGTCCAAGGGTGTATGTATATGACTGTTTTTGTGTAAGGGTTTTTGTGTGTGCTGGTGTGTGATGTGTACAATACTGTGTTTTGCGTTATGTGTCTGTGTGTTGTGTTTGTGTTTGTACTCGTGCATTTGTGTGTACGTGTAGGTTCATATGTGTGTGAGGGTGAATGTGTGTGTGCTTTTGAGTGTGTGTATGGGTGTGTGCAGGTGTGTTGGAATCTGTGTATGTGTGTGATTATGTTTGTATGTGCATAGGCTTGTGAGTGCGTATTTGTGTGTGTAGGTGTTTGAGATTATTTTTGAGTGTGAGTGAGTATAAATGTGTGAGTGACTGAAAGGGGGTACATATGTGATATGGCATGTACATATGTTTGTGAGGTGAGTGTGTGACTTCTGTGTTTATAAGTGTGTAAAGTGTGTGTGACTGTTGGCATCGGTGCATGTGTGTTTGTGTTTTCATGTGTATATGCCTGGGAGTGTATATTCTTGTGTGTGTATAGGTGTGAGTCTATCTTTGAGTGAGTGAGTATGACTGTGTGAGTCAGAGTTAGAGTGGGTAAATTGTGTGATTGTATGTGTGTATATTTGTGAGTGTGTATTTCTGTGTGTGTGTAGGTGTGTGAGTCTACTTTTGAGTGCGAGTGAGTACGAAGGTGTGAGTGAGTGACAGGTGTGCATAATGTGTGATTGTATGTGCGTATATATGTGAGTGTGTATTTCTGTACGTGTGTAATGTGTGACTGTGTGTTGGCATGTGTGCTTGTGTTTTGACGTGTATATGCTTGTGAGTGTGCCTTTTTGTGTGTGTATAGGTGTGAGTCAATTTTTAAGTAAGTGCGTATGACTGTGTGAGTGAGAGTGAGAGTGGGTACCTATGTGTGATTGTATGTGTGTATACTTGTGAGTGCATATTTCTGCGTGTGTGAGTGTGTAAGTGTGGGTGTTTGTATCTGAGTTTGAGGGAATGTGAGAGAGTGTGTCTGTGTTTGTGTGTGTACGTTTGATAGCATGTGTCGGTGAGTGTGTGTCAGTGACAGTCTGCGTGAGAGTTTTATTCGTGGGAGTTGGCTTCTGTGTTTCAGTACGTATTTCAATGTGTGTGAGTTATGTGTGGGTGTGTGTGACTGATGGGTCTTAGTGGGTTGGCTTATGGGTCAGAGTATGAATTCAAGGGTGTGTGTGTGTTTGTGTGTGTGAGTGTGAAAGCATGTGAATGCGTTTGGTGTGAGGGTGGGTGTGTGAGTGTTGGTGTTCATGGGTTTGTATGGGTGTGCATGAGTGTGTGTTGTCATCTGTGCATGTGGGCATTTGTGTTTGTAGGTGTATATGCTTGTGAGTGGGTATTTGTGTGTGGGTAGGTGTTTGAATCTCTTTTTGAGTGTGAGTGAGTATAAATGTTTGAGTGACGGAAAGGGGGTACATATGTGATATTGTATGTACCTGTTTGTGAGTGTGTATTTTTGTGTGTGTAGAGGTGTGAGTCTATTTTTGAGTAAGGGGGTATGAGTGTGTGAGTCGGAGTAAGAGTGGGGACATAGGTGTGACTGTATGTGCGTATATTTGTGAGTATGTATTTCTGTGTGTGGGTGTGGGTGTGTGAGTCTGTTTTTGAGTGTGAGTGAGTATGAATGTGTGAGTGAATGACGGGGTGCATATGTGTGATTGTATGGGCACATGTTTGTGAGTCTGTATTTCTGTGTGTGTGGGTGTGTAAGAGGGTGTATAAATGTGTGTTTCAGTGAATGCGAGAGAGCGTATTCCCGTGTGTGTTTGTGTTTCTGTGTGTGTGTGATTGCATGTGGTGTTGAGTGTGTGAGTGTGAGTGACAGAGTCAATGTGAGAATTTTGTTTTTGTGAGTTGGCTTGTGTGTCTGTGTGTGTTTGAATGTGTATGTGAGGGGTGAGTGTGTGTATTTGTGTGATGTGTCTTAGTGGGTTGGCATGTGTGTCTGAGTATGGATTCAAATGCTTTGGAGGGTGTTTGTGTGTGAGTGCGAGACAGAGTAAATGTGTAAACGTGTAGGTGTATGAGCGTGTGAGTTTTGAATGTGTGTGTAAGTGACTGTGCGGGAGTGTAAATGTGAGTGTGCGAGCGTCTGTAATTTTTTTCTCTGTAGGTGTGCATGTGATTGCAAGGGAGTCATGTGTGGGTGAGTGTGAGTGTGAGTTTTGGGGTGTTGGTGGGTGTATGTGAGTGAATGTGTGACTGCATCTGTGTGTACATGTGTATTTGAACATGAATTTCTTTGTTCATGGGTGCGAGAGTTAGTGTGAATGAGTTAGTGTGTGACATTGTGTTTTGGTGTGGGGAGGTGTGTGAGAATGTGCAGGCGTTTGCAAGTGAGTGTGTCAGTGAGTTTGGGATTGAGTGGGCGTTGGTGCTTGGGTGCGGGAGTGTGAATGATTGTGTGAGGTTGGTTCTTGTGTGCGTTGGTGTGAGTGTGTGCGTGTGTGTGTGTATGTGTGTGAGTGCATGCAGTGGGAGATATGTGGGTGAGTATGAGAGTCAGTGAATGAGTGCATTTGTATGTTACTGTGTTGGCTTGGGTGTATTCACATGTCTGCGTATGCACGTGTGTTTTTTAAGTGTGATTGTGTTTTTCTGTGAGTGTGTGAATGTGAGGGTAGGGGTGTGTGTGTTGTCTCCTGTGTGTGTTCGCATGTGTGTTAGTGTTTGTTTATATCTGTGTGTGTTTCTGTGTTTGTACGTGTCTGATTACATTTGAGTGTGAATTTGTAAATATGTGCCTGAATGAGCGTGTGCATCTATGTTTGTGATTGTGGACGTTTGGGTGTGTGTACGTGTACATATCTGAGTGTGTATGGCTGTGAGTGTTTGTGAATGAGTCAGTGTGTGTGTGTATGGGTGTGTACGTGTGTGTGTGTGAGATGGGAACGGGTGTGCGTTTGTGATGTGTGTCAGTGTGTTGCCTCGGGTTTGAGTATCGATTCAATATTGTGGGTGAGTTTGTGGGTGAGTGTGTGTGTGAGAGAGTGTGAATGTCTGCATGTGTATGTTCATGTGTGTAAGTGTGTGTGAGGGTGAGTGTGTGACTTGTGTGGTTATAAGTGTGTAAGGGTGTGTGTGACTGTGTGTTGGCATCTGTGTATGTGTGTTTGTGTTTTCATGTGTATATGCTTGTGAGTGTGTAATTTTGTGTGTGTATAGGTGCGAGTCCATTTTTGAGTACGTATGAATATGTGAGTGAGAGTAGGTACATATGTGTGATTGTATGTGCGTATAGTGTTGAGTGTGTATTTCTGTGTGTGTGTAGGTGTGTGAGCCTATTTTTGAGTGTGAGTGTTTGTGACTTACTGTGTAAGTGTGTATGTTGGTGTGTGAGTGCTTGTGTCCAAGGGTGTATGTATATGAATGTTTTTGTGTAAGGGTTTTTGTGTGGGCTGGTGTGTGATGTGTACAATATTGTGTTTTGCGTTATGTGTCTGTGTGTTGTGTTTGTGTTTGTACTCGTGCATTTGTGTGTACGTGTAGGTTCATATGTGTGTGAGGGTGAATGTGTGTGTGCTTTTGAGTGTGTGTATGGGTGTGTGCAGCTGTGTTGGCATCTGTGTATGTGTGTGTTTACGTTTGTATGTTGTGCATAGGCTTGTGAGTGCGTATTTGTGTGTGTAGGTGTTTGAGATTATTTTTGAGTGTGAGTGAGTATAAATGTGTGAGTGACTGAAAGGGGGTACATATGTGATATGGCATGTACATATGTTTGTGAGGTGAGTGTGTGACTTCTGTGTTTATAAGTGTGTAAAGGTGTGTGTGACTGTGGGCATCGGTGCATGTGTGTTTGTGTTTTCATGTGTATATGCCTGGGAGTGTATATTCTTGTGTGTGTGTATAGGTGTGAGTCTATCTTTGAGTGAGTATGACTGTGTGAGTCAGAGTTAGAGTGGGTAAATTGAGTGATTGTATGTGTGTATATTTGTGAGTGTGTATTTCTGTGTGTGTGTAGGTGTGTGAGTCTACTTTTGAGTGCGAGTGAGTACGAAGGTGTGAGTGAGTGACAGGTGTGCATAATGTGTGATTGTATGTGCGTATATATGTGAGTGTGTATTTCTGTACGTGTGTAATGTGTGACTGTGTGTTGGCATGTGTGCTTGTGTTTTTACGTGTATATGCTTGTGAGTGTGCCTTTTTGTGTGTGTATAGGTGTGAGTCAATTTTTAAGTAAGTGCGTATGACTGTGTGAGTGAGAGTGAGAGTGGGTACCTATGTGTGATTGTATGTGTGTATACTTGTGAGTGCATATTTCTGCGTGTGTGAGTGTGTAAGTGTGGGTGTTTGTATCTGAGTTTGAGGGAATGTGAGAGAGTGTGTCTGTGTTTGTGTGTGTACGTTTGATAGCATGTGTCGGTGAGTGTGTGTCAGTGACAGTCTGCGTGAGAGTTTTATTCGTGGGAGTTGGCTTCTGTGTTTCAGTACGTATTTCAATGTGTGTGAGTTATGTGTGGGTGTGTGTGACTGATGGGTCTTAGTGGGTTGGCTTATGGGTCAGAGTATGAATTCAAGGGTGTGTGTGTGTTTGTGTGTGTGAGTGTGAAAGCATGTGAATGCGTTTGGTGTGAGGGTGGGTGTGTGAGTGTTGGTGTTCATGGGTTTGTATGGGTGTGCATGAGTGTGTGTTGTCATCTGTGCATGTGGGCATTTGTGTTTGTAGGTGTATATGCTTGTGAGTGGGTATTTGTGTGTGGGTAGGTGTTTGAATCTCTTTTTGAGTGTGAGTGAGTATAAATGTTTGAGTGACGGAAAGGGGGTACATATGTGATATTGTATGTACCTGTTTGTGAGTGTGTATTTTTGTGTGTGTAGAGGTGTGAGTCTATTTTTGAGTAAGGGGGTATGAGTGTGTGAGTCGGAGTAAGAGTGGGGACATAGGTGTGACTGTATGTGCGTATATTTGTGAGTATGTATTTCTGTGTGTGGGTGTGGGTGTGTGAGTCTGTTTTTGAGTGTGAGTGAGTATGAATGTGTGAGTGAATGACGGGGTACATAGGTGTGATTGTACGGGCCTATGTTTGTGAGTCCGTATTTCTGTGTGTGTGGGTGTGTAAGAGGGTGCATAAATGTGTGTTTCAGTGAATGCGAGAGAGCGTATTCCCGTGTGTGTTTGTGTTTCTGTGTGTGTGTGATTGCATGTGGTGTTGAGTGTGTGAGTGTGAGTGACAGAGTCAATGTGAGAATTTTGTTTTTGTGAGTTGGCTTGTGTGTTTGTGTGTGTTTGAAAGTGTATGTGAGCGGTGAGTGTGTGTATTTGTGTGATGTGTCTTAGTGGGTTGGCATGTGTGTCTGAGTATGGATTCAAATGCTTTGGAGGGTGTTTGTGTGTGAGTGCGAGACAGAGTAAATGTGTAAACGTGTAGGTGTATGAGCGTGTGAGTTTTGAATGTGTGTGTAAGTGACTGTGCGGGAGTGTAAATGTGAGTGTGCGAGCGTCTGGAATTTTTTCTCTGTAGGTGTGCATGTGATTGCAAGGGAGTCTTGTGTGGGTGAGTGTGAGTTTTGGGGTGTTGGTGGGTGTATGTGAGTGAATGTGTGACTGCATCTGTGTGTACATGTGTATTTGAACATGAATTTCTTTGTTCATGGGTGCGAGAGTTAGTGTGAATGAGTTAGTGTGTGACATTGTGTTTTGGTGTGGGGAGGTGTGTGAGAATGTGCAGGCGTTTGCAAGTGAGTGTGTCAGTGAGTTTGGGATTGAGTGTGCATTGGTACTTGGGTGCGGGAGTGTGAATGATTGTGTGAGGTTGGTTATTGTGTGCATTGGTGTGAGTGTGTGCGTGTGTGTGTATGTGTGTGAGTGCATGCAGTGGGAGATATGTGGGTGAGTATGAGAGTCAGTGAATGAGTGCATTTGTATGTTACTGTGTTGGCTTGGGTGTATTCACATGTCTGCGTATGCACGTGTGTTTTTTAAGTGTGATTGTGTTTTTCTGTGAGTGTGTGAATGTGAGGGTAGGGGTGTGTGTGTTGTCTCCTGTGTGTGTTCGCATGTGTGTTAGTGTTTGTTTATATCTGTGTGTGTTTCTGTGTTTGTACGTGTCTGATTACATTTGAGTGTGAATTTGTAAATATGTGCCTGAATGAGCGTGTGCATCTATGTTTGTGATTGTGGACGTTTGGGTGTGTGTACGTGTACATATCTGAGTGTGTATGGCTGTGAGTGTTTGTGAATGAGTCAGTGTGTGTGTGTATGGGTGTGTACGTGTGTCTGTGTGAGATGGGAACGGGTGTGCGTTTGTGATGTGTGTCAGTGTGTTGCCTCGGGTTTGAGTATCGATTCAATATTGTGGGTGAGTTTGTGGGTGAGTGTGTGTGTGAGAGAGTGTGAATGTCTGCATGTGTATGTTCATGTGTGTAAGTGTGTGTGAGGGTGAGTGTGTGACTTGTGTGGTTATAAGTGTGTAAGGGTGTGTGTGACTGTGTGTTGGCATCTGTGTATGTGTGTTTGTGTTTTCATGTGTATATGCTTGTGAGTGTGTAATTTTGTGTGTGTATAGGTGCGAGTCCATTTTTGAGTACGTATGAATATGTGAGTGAGAGCGAGAGTAGGTACATATGTGTGATTGTATGTGCGTATAGTGTTGAGTGTGTATTTCTGTGTGTGTGTAGGTGTGTGAGCCTATTTTTGAGTGTGAGTGTTTGTGACTTACTGTGTAAGTGTGTATGTTGGTGTGTGAGTGCTTGTGTCCAAGGGTGTATGTATATGAATGTTTTTGTGTAAGGGTTTTTGTGTGTGCTGGTGTGTGATGTGTACAATACTGTGTTTTGCGTTATGTGTCTGTGTGTTGTGTTTGTGTTTGTACTCGTGCATTTGTGTGTACGTGTAGGTTCATATGTGTGTGAGGGTGAATGTGTGTGTGCTTTTGAGTGTGTGTATGGGTGTGTGCAGGTGTG
Organism: Castor canadensis; assembly: GCF_047511655.1. NCBI lineage: Eukaryota > Metazoa > Chordata > Mammalia > Rodentia > Castoridae > Castor > Castor canadensis. The sequence continues at coordinate 85,199,730 of NC_133386.1, forward strand.
TTGGCATCTGTGTATGTGTGTGATTATGTTTGTATGTGCATAGGCTTGTGAGTGCGTATTTGTGTGTGTAGGTGTTTGAGATTATTTTTGAGTGTGAGTGAGTATAAATGTGTGAGTGACTGAAAGGGGGTACATATGTGATAAGGCATGTACATATGTTTGTGAGGTGAGTGTGTGACTTCTGTGTTTATAAGTGTGTAAAGTGTGTGTGACTGTTGGCATCGGTGCATGTGTGTTTGTGTTTTCATGTGTATATGCCTGGGAGTGTATATTCTTGTGTGTGTATAGGTGTGAGTCTATCTTTGAGTGAGTGAGTATGACTGTGTGAGTCAGAGTTAGAGTGGGTAAATTGTGTGATTGTATGTGTGTATATTTGTGAGTGTGTATTTCTGTGTGTGTGTAGGTGTGTGAGTCTACTTTTGAGTGCGAGTGAGTACGAAGGTGTGAGTGAGTGACAGGTGTGCATAATGTGTGATTGTATGTGCGTATATATGTGAGTGTGTATTTCTGTACGTGTGTAATGTGTGACTGTGTGTTGGCATGTGTGCTTGTGTTTTGACGTGTATATGCTTGTGAGTGTGCCTTTTTGTGTGTGTATAGGTGTGAGTCTATTTTTAAGTAAGTGCGTATGACTGTGTGAGTGAGAGTGAGAGTGGGTACCTATGTGTGATTGTATGTGTGTATACTTGTGAGTGCATATTTCCGCGTGTGTGAGTGTGTAAGTGTGGGTGTTTGTATCTGAGTTTGAGGGAATGTGAGAGAGTGTGTCTGTGTTTGTGTGTGTACGTTTGATAGCATGTGTCGGTGAGTGTGTGTCAGTGACAGTCTGCGTGAGAGTTTTATTCGTGGGAGTTGGCTTCTGTGTTTCAGTACGTATTTCAATGTGTGTGAGTTATGTGTGGGTGTGTGTGACTGATGGGTCTTAGTGGGTTGGCTTATGGGTAAGAGTATGAATTCAAGGGTGTGTGTGTGTTTGTGTGTGTGAGTGTGAAAGCATGTGAATGCGTTTGGTGTGAGGGTGGGTGTGTGAGTGTTGGTGTTCATGGGTTTGTATGGGTGTGCATGAGTGTGTGTTGTCATCTGTGCATGTGGGCATTTGTGTTTGTAGGTGTATATGCTTGTGAGTGGGTATTTGTGTGTGTGTAGGTGTTTGAATCTCTTTTTGAGTGTGAGTGAGTATAAATGTTTGAGTGACGGAAAGGGGGTACATATGTGATATTGTATGTACCTGTTTGTGAATGTGTATTTTTGTGTGTGTAGAGGTGTGAGTCTATTTTTGAGTAAGGGGGTATGAGTGTGTGAGTCGGAGTAAGAGTGGGGACATAGGTGTGACTGTATGTGCGTATATTTGTGAGTATGTATTTCTGTGTGTGGGTGTGGGTGTGTGAGTCTGTTTTTGAGTGTGAGTGAGTATGAATGTGTGAGTGAATGACGGGGTGCATATGTGTGATTGTATGGGCACATGTTTGTGAGTCTGTATTTCTGTGTGTGTGGGTGTGTAAGAGGGTGTATAAATGTGTGTTTCAGTGAATGCGAGAGAGCGTATTCCCGTGTGTGTTTGTGTTTCTGTGTGTGTGTGATTGCATGTGGTGTTGAGTGTGTGAGTGTGAGTGACAGAGTCAATGTGAGAATTTTGTTTTTGTGAGTTGGCTTGTGTGTCTGTGTGTGTTTGAATGTGTATGTGAGGGGTGAGTGTGTGTATTTGTGTGATGTGTCTTAGTGGGTTGGCATGTGTGTCTGAGTATGGATTCAAATGCTTTGGAGGGTGTTTGTGTGTGAGTGCGAGACAGAGTAAATGTGTAAACGTGTAGGTGTATGAGCGTGTGAGTTTTGAATGTGTGTGTAAGTGACTGTGCGGGAGTGTAAATGTGAGTGTGCGAGCGTCTGGAATTTTTTTCTCTGTAGGTGTGCATGTGATTGCAAGGGAGTCATGTGTGGGTGAGTGTGAGTGTGAGTTTTGGGGTGTTGGTGGGTGTATGTGAGTGAATGTGTGACTGCATCTGTGTGTACATGTGTATTTGAACATGAATTTCTTTGTTCATGGGTGCGAGAGTTAGTGTGAATGAGTTAGTGTGTGACATTGTGTTTTGGTGTGGGGAGGTGTGTGAGAATGTGCAGGCGTTTGCAAGTGAGTGTGTCAGTGAGTTTGGGATTGAGTGGGCGTTGGTGCTTGGGTGCGGGAGTGTGAATGATTGTGTGAGGTTGGTTCTTGTGTGCGTTGGTGTGAGTGTGTGCGTGTGTGTGTGTATGTGTGTGAGTGCATGCAGTGGGAGATATGTGGGTGAGTATGAGAGTCAGTGAATGAGTGCATTTGTATGTTACTGTGTTGGCTTGGGTGTATTCACATGTCTGCGTATGCACGTGTGTTTTTTAAGTGTGATTGTGTTTTTCTGTGAGTGTGTGAATGTGAGGGTAGGGGTGTGTGTGTTGTCTCCTGTGTGTGTTCACATGTGTGTTAGTGTTTGTTTATATCTGTGTGTGTTTCTGTGTTTGTACGTGTCTGATTACATTTGAGTGTGAATTTGTAAATATGTGCATGAATGAGCGTGTGCATCTATGTTTGTGATTGTGGACGTTTGGGTGTGTGTACGTGTACATATCTGAGTGTGTATGGCAGTGAATGTTTGTGAATGAGTCAGTGTGTGTGTGTATGGGTGTGTACGTGTGTGTGTGTGAGATGGGAACGGGTGTGCGTTTGTGATGTGTGTCAGTGTGTTGCCTCGGGTTTGAGTATCGATTCAATATTGTGGGTGAGTTTGTGGGTGAGTGTGTGTGTGAGAGAGTGTGAATGTCTGCATGTGTATGTTCATATGTGTGTAAGTGTGTGTGAGGGTGAGTGTGTGACTTGTGTGGTTATAAGTGTGTAAGGGTGTGTGTGACTGTGTGTTGGCATCTGTGTATGTGTGTTTGTGTTTTCATGTGTATATGCTTGTGAGTGTGTAATTTTGTGTGTGTATAGGTGCGAGTCCATTTTTGAGTACGTATGAATATGTGAGTGAGAGCGAGAGTAGGTACATATGTGTGATTGTATGTGCGTATAGTGTTGAGTGTGTATTTCTGTGTGTGTGTAGGTGTGTGAGCCTATTTTTGAGTGTGTGTTTGTGACTTACTGTGTAAGTGTGTATGTTGGTGTGTGAGTGCTTGTGTCCAAGGGTGTATGTATATGACTGTTTTTGTGTAAGGGTTTTTGTGTGTGCTGGTGTGTGATGTGTACAATACTGTGTTTTGCGTTATGTGTCTGTGTGTTGTGTTTGTGTTTGTACTCGTGCATTTGTGTGTACGTGTAGGTTCATATGTGTGTGAGGGTGAATGTGTGTGTGCTTTTGAGTGTGTGTATGGGTGTGTGCAGGTGTGTTGGCATCTGTGTATGTGTGTGATTATGTTTGTATGTGCATAGGCTTGTGAGTGCGTATTTGTGTGTGTAGGTGTTTGAGATTATTTTTGAGTGTGAGTGAGTATAAATGTGTGAGTGACTGAAAGGGGGTACATATGTGATATGGCATGTACATATGTTTGTGAGGTGAGTGTGTGACTTCTGTGTTTATAAGTGTGTAAAGTGTGTGTGACTGTTGGCATCGGTGCATGTGTGTTTGTGTTTTCATGTGTATATGCCTGGGAGTGTATATTCTTGTGTGTGTATAGGTGTGAGTCTATCTTTGAGTGAGTGAGTATGACTGTGTGAGTCAGAGTTAGAGTGGGTAAATTGTGTGATTGTATGTGTGTATATTTGTGAGTGTGTATTTCTGTGTGTGTGTAGGTGTGTGAGTCTACTTTTGAGTGCGAGTGAGTACGAAGGTGTGAGTGAGTGACAGGTGTGCATAATGTGTGATTGTATGTGCGTATATATGTGAGTGTGTATTTCTGTACGTGTGTAATGTGTGACTGTGTGTTGGCATGTGTGCTTGTGTTTTGACGTGTATATGCTTGTGAGTGTGCCTTTTTGTGTGTGTATAGGTGTGAGTCAATTTTTAAGTAAGTGCGTATGACTGTGTGAGTGAGAGTGAGAGTGGGTACCTATGTGTGATTGTATGTGTGTATACTTGTGAGTGCATATTTCTGCGTGTGTGAGTGTGTAAGTGTGGGTGTTTGTATCTGAGTTTGAGGGAATGTGAGAGAGTGTGTCTGTGTTTGTGTGTGTACGTTTGATAGCATGTGTCGGTGAGTGTGTGTCAGTGACAGTCTGCGTGAGAGTTTTATTCGTGGGAGTTGGCTTCTGTGTTTCAGTACGTATTTCAATGTGTGTGAGTTATGTGTGGGTGTGTGTGACTGATGGGTCTTAGTGGGTTGGCTTATGGGTCAGAGTATGAATTCAAGGGTGTGTGTGTGTGAGTGTGAAAGCATGTGAATGCGTTTGGTGTGAGGGTGGGTGTGTGAGTGTTGGTGTTCATGGGTTTGTATGGGTGTGCATGAGTGTGTGTTGTCATCTGTGCATGTGGGCATTTGTGTTTGTAGGTGTATATGCTTGTGAGTGGGTATTTGTGTGTGGGTAGGTGTTTGAATCTCTTTTTGAGTGTGAGTGAGTATAAATGTTTGAGTGACGGAAAGGGGGTACATATGTGATATTGTATGTACCTGTTTGTGAGTGTGTATTTTTGTGTGTGTAGAGGTGTGAGTCTATTTTTGAGTAAGGGGGTATGAGTGTGTGAGTCGGAGTAAGAGTGGGGACATAGGTGTGACTGTATGTGCGTATATTTGTGAGTATGTATTTCTGTGTGTGGGTGTGGGTGTGTGAGTCTGTTTTTGAGTGTGAGTGAGTATGAATGTGTGAGTGAATGACGGGGTGCATATGTGTGATTGTATGGGCACATGTTTGTGAGTCCGTATTTCTGTGTGTGTGGGTGTGTAAGAGGGTGTATAAATGTGTGTTTCAGTGAATGCGAGAGAGCGTATTCCCGTGTGTGTTTGTGTTTCTGTGTGTGTGTGATTGCATGTGGTGTTGAGTGTGTGAGTGTGAGTGACAGAGTCAATGTGAGAATTTTGTTTTTGTGAGTTGGCTTGTGTGTCTGTGTGTGTTTGAATGTGTATGTGAGGGGTGAGTGTGTGTATTTGTGTGATGTGTCTTAGTGGGTTGGCATGTGTGTCTGAGTATGGATTCAAATGCTTTGGAGGGTGTTTGTGTGTGAGTGCGAGACAGAGTAAATGTGTAAACGTGTAGGTGTATGAGCGTGTGAGTTTTGAATGTGTGTGTAAGTGACTGTGCGGGAGTGTAAATGTGAGTGTGTGAGCGTCTGGAATTTTTTCTCTGTAGGTGTGCATGTGATTGCAAGGGAGTCATGTGTGGGTGAGTGTGAGTTTTGGGGTGTTGGTGGGTGGATGTGAGTGAATGTGTGACTGCATCTGTGTGTACATGTGTATTTGAACATGAATTTCTTTGTTCATGGGTGCGAGAGTTAGTGTGAATGAGTTAGTGTGTGACATTGTGTTTTGGTGTGGGGAGGTGTGTGAGAATGTGCAGGCGTTTGCAAGTGAGTGTGTCAGTGAGTTTGGGATTGAGTGTGCATTGGTGCTTGGGTGCGGGAGTGTGAATGATTGTGTGAGGTTGGTTATTGTGTGCATTGGTGTGAGTGTGTGCGTGTGTGTGTATGTGTGTGAGTGCATGCAGTGGGAGATATGTGGGTGAGTATGAGAGTCAGTGAATGAGTGCATTTGTATGTTACTGTGTTGGCTTGGGTGTATTCACATGTCTGCGTATGCACGTGTGTTTTTTAAGTGTGATTGTGTTTTTCTGTGAGTGTGTGAATGTGAGGGTAGGGGTGTGTGTGTTGTCTCCTGTGTGTGTTCGCATGTGTGTTAGTGTTTGTTTATATCTGTGTGTGTTTCTGTGTTTGTACGTGTCTGATTACATTTGAGTGTGAATTTGTAAATATGTGCCTGAATGAGCGTGTGCATCTATGTTTGTGATTGTGGACGTTTGGGTGTGTGTACGTGTACATATCTGAGTGTGTATGGCTGTGAGTGTTTGTGAATGAGTCAGTGTGTGTGTGTATGGGTGTGTACGTGTGTGTGTGTGAGATGGGAACGGGTGTGCGTTTGTGATGTGTGTCAGTGTGTTGCCTCGGGTTTGAGTATCGATTCAATATTGTGGGTGAGTTTGTGGGTGAGTGTGTGTGTGAGAGAGTGTGAATGTCTGCATGTGTATGTTCATGTGTGTAAGTGTGTGTGAGGGTGAGTGTGTGACTTGTGTGGTTATAAGTGTGTAAGGGTGTGTGTGACTGTGTGTTGGCATCTGTGTATGTGTGTTTGTGTTTTCATGTGTATATGCTTGTGAGTGTGTAATTTTGTGTGTGTATAGGTGCGAGTCCATTTTTGAGTACGTATGAATATGTGAGTGAGAGCGAGAGTAGGTACATATGTGTGATTGTATGTGCGTATAGTGTTGAGTGTGTATTTCTGTGTGTGTGTAGGTGTGTGAGCCTATTTTTGAGTGTGAGTGTTTGTGACTTACTGTGTAAGTGTGTATGTTGGTGTGTGAGTGCTTGTGTCCAAGGGTGTATGTATATGAATGTTTTTGTGTAAGGGTTTTTGTGTGGGCTGGTGTGTGATGTGTACAATATTGTGTTTTGCGTTATGTGTCTGTGTGTTGTGTTTGTGTTTGTACTCGTGCATTTGTGTGTACGTGTAGGTTCATATGTGTGTGAGGGTGAATGTGTGTGTGCTTTTGAGTGTGTGTATGGGTGTGTGCAGCTGTGTTGGCATCTGTGTATGTGTGTGTTTACGTTTGTATGTTGTGCATAGGCTTGTGAGTGCGTATTTGTGTGTGTAGGTGTTTGAGATTATTTTTGAGTGTGAGTGAGTATAAATGTGTGAGTGACTGAAAGGGGGTACATATGTGATATGGCATGTACATATGTTTGTGAGGTGAGTGTGTGACTTCTGTGTTTATAAGTGTGTAAAGGTGTGTGTGACTGTGAGCATCGGTGCATGTGTGTTTGTGTTTTCATGTGTATATGCCTGGGAGTGTATATTCTTGTGTGTGTGTATAGGTGTGAGTCTATCTTTGAGTGAGTATGACTGTGTGAGTCAGAGTTAGAGTGGGTAAATTGAGTGATTGTATGTGTGTATATTTGTGAGTGTGTATTTCTGTGTGTGTGTAGGTGTGTGAGTCTACTTTTGAGTGCGAGTGAGTACGAAGGTGTGAGTGAGTGACAGGTGTGCATAATGTGTGATTGTATGTGCGTATATATGTGAGTGTGTATTTCTGTACGTGTGTAATGTGTGACTGTGTGTTGGCATGTGTGCTTGTGTTTTTACGTGTATATGCTTGTGAGTGTGCCTTTTTGTGTGTGTATAGGTGTGAGTCAATTTTTAAGTAAGTGCGTATGACTGTGTGAGTGAGAGTGAGAGTGGGTACCTATGTGTGATTGTATGTGTGTATACTTGTGAGTGCATATTTCTGCGTGTGTGAGTGTGTAAGTGTGGGTGTTTGTATCTGAGTTTGAGGGAATGTGAGAGAGTGTGTCTGTGTTTGTGTGTGTACGTTTGATAGCATGTGTCGGTGAGTGTGTGTCAGTGACAGTCTGCGTGAGAGTTTTATTCGTGGGAGTTGGCTTCTGTGTTTCAGTACGTATTTCAATGTGTGTGAGTTATGTGTGGGTGTGTGTGACGGGTCTTAGTGGGTTGGCTTATGGGTCAGAGTATGAATTCAAGGGTGTGTGTGTGTTTGTGTGTGTGAGTGTGAAAGCATGTGAATGCGTTTGGTGTGAGGGTGGGTGTGTGAGTGTTGGTGTTCATGGGTTTGTATGGGTGTGCATGAGTGTGTGTTGTCATCTGTGCATGTGGGCATTTGTGTTTGTAGGTGTATATGCTTGTGAGTGGGTATTTGTGTGTGGGTAGGTGTTTGAATCTCTTTTTGAGTGTGAGTGAGTATAAATGTTTGAGTGACGGAAAGGGGGTACATATGTGATATTGTATGTACCTGTTTGTGAGTGTGTATTTTTGTGTGTGTAGAGGTGTGAGTCTATTTTTGAGTAAGGGGGTATGAGTGTGTGAGTCGGAGTAAGAGTGGGGACATAGGTGTGACTGTATGTGCGTATATTTGTGAGTATGTATTTCTGTGTGTGGGTGTGGGTGTGTGAGTCTGTTTTTGAGTGTGAGTGAGTATGAATGTGTGAGTGAATGACGGGGTGCATAGGTGTGATTGTATGGGCACATGTTTGTGAGTCCGTATTTCTGTGTGTGTGGGTGTGTAAGAGGGTGTATAAATGTGTGTTTCAGTGAATGCGAGAGAGCGTATTCCCGTGTGTGTTTGTGTTTCTGTGTGTGTGTGATTGCATGTGGTGTTGAGTGTGTGAGTGTGAGTGACAGAGTCAATGTGAGAATTTTGTTTTTGTGAGTTGGCTTGTGTGTCTGTGTGTGTTTGAATGTGTATGTGAGGGGTGAGTGTGTGTATTTGTGTGATGTGTCTTAGTGGGTTGGCATGTGTGTCTGAGTATGGATTCAAATGCTTTGGAGGGTGTTTGTGTGTGAGTGCGAGACAGAGTAAATGTGTAAACGTGTAGGTGTATGAGCGTGTGAGTTTTGAATGTGTGTGTAAGTGACTGTGCGGGAGTGTAAATGTGAGTGTGCGAGCGTCTGGAATTTTTTCTCTGTAGGTGTGCATGTGATTGCAAGGGAGTCTTGTGTGGGTGAGTGTGAGTTTTGGGGTGTTGGTGGGTGTATGTGAGTGAATGTGTGACTGCATCTGTGTGTACATGTGTATTTGAACATGAATTTCTTTGTTCATGGGTGCGAGAGTTAGTGTGAATGAGTTAGTGTGTGACATTGTGTTTTGGTGTGGGGAGGTGTGTGAGAATGTGCAGGCGTTTGCAAGTGAGTGTGTCAGTGAGTTTGGGATTGAGTGTGCATTGGTACTTGGGTGCGGGAGTGTGAATGATTGTGTGAGGTTGGTTATTGTGTGCATTGGTGTGAGTGTGTGCGTGTGTGTGTATGTGTGTGAGTGCATGCAGTGGGAGATATGTGGGTGAGTATGAGAGTCAGTGAATGAGTGCATTTGTATGTTACTGTGTTGGCTTGGGTGTATTCACATGTCTGCGTATGCACGTGTGTTTTTTAAGTGTGATTGTGTTTTTCTGTGAGTGTGTGAATGTGAGGGTAGGGGTGTGTGTGTTGTCTCCTGTGTGTGTTCGCATGTGTGTTAGTGTTTGTTTATATCTGTGTGTGTTTCTGTGTTTGTACGTGTCTGATTACATTTGAGTGTGAATTTGTAAATATGTGCCTGAATGAGCGTGTGCATCTATGTTTGTGATTGTGGACGTTTGGGTGTGTGTATGTGTACATATCTGAGTGTGTATGGCTGTGAGTGTTTGTGAATGAGTCAGTGTGTGTGTGTATGGGTGTGTACGTGTGTGTGTGTGAGATGGGAACGGGTGTGCGTTTGTGATGTGTGTCAGTGTGTTGCCTCGGGTTTGAGTATCGATTCAATATTGTGGGTGAGTTTGTGGGTGAGTGTGTGTGTGAGAGAGTGTGAATGTCTGCATGTGTATGTTCATGTGTGTAAGTGTGTGTGAGGGTGAGTGTGTGACTTGTGTGGTTATAAGTGTGTAAGGGTGTGTGTGACTGTGTGTTGGCATCTGTGTATGTGTGTTTGTGTTTTCATGTGTATATGCTTGTGAGTGTGTAATTTTGTGTGTGTATAGGTGCGAGTCCATTTTTGAGTACGTATGAATATGTGAGTGAGAGCGAGAGTAGGTACATATGTGTGATTGTATGTGCGTATAGTGTTGAGTGTGTATTTCTGTGTGTGTGTAGGTGTGTGAGCCTATTTTTGAGTGTGTGTTTGTGACTTACTGTGTAAGTGTGTATGTTGGTGTGTGAGTGCTTGTGTCCAAGGGTGTATGTATATGACTGTTTTTGTGTAAGGGTTTTTGTGTGTGCTGGTGTGTGATGTGTACAATACTGTGTTTTGCGTTATGTGTCTGTGTGTTGTGTTTGTGTTTGTACTCGTGCATTTGTGTGTACGTGTAGGTTCATATGTGTGTGAGGGTGAATGTGTGTGTGCTTTTGAGTGTGTGTATGGTTGTGTGCAGGTGTGTTGGAATCTGTGTATGTGTGTGATTATGTTTGTATGTGCATAGGCTTGTGAGTGCGTATTTGTGTGTGTAGGTGTTTGAGATTATTTTTGAGTGTGAGTGAGTATAAATGTGTGAGTGACTGAAAGGGGGTACATATGTGATATGGCATGTACATATGTTTGTGAGGTGAGTGTGTGACTTCTGTGTTTATAAGTGTGTAAAGTGTGTGTGACTGTTGGCATCGGTGCATGTGTGTTTGTGTTTTCATGTGTATATGCCTGGGAGTGTATATTCTTGTGTGTGTATAGGTGTGAGTCTATCTTTGAGTGAGTGAGTATGACTGTGTGAGTCAGAGTTAGAGTGGGTAAATTGTGTGATTGTATGTGTGTATATTTGTGAGTGTGTATTTCTGTGTGTGTGTAGGTGTGTGAGTCTACTTTTGAGTGCGAGTGAGTACGAAGGTGTGAGTGAGTGACAGGTGTGCATAATGTGTGATTGTATGTGCGTATATATGTGAGTGTGTATTTCTGTACGTGTGTAATGTGTGACTGTGTGTTGGCATGTGTGCTTGTGTTTTGACGTGTATATGCTTGTGAGTGTGCCTTTTTGTGTGTGTATAGGTGTGAGTCAATTTTTAAGTAAGTGCGTATGACTGTGTGAGTGAGAGTGAGAGTGGGTACCTATGTGTGATTGTATGTGTGTATACTTGTGAGTGCATATTTCTGCGTGTGTGAGTGTGTAAGTGTGGGTGTTTGTATCTGAGTTTGAGGGAATGTGAGAGAGTGTGTCTGTGTTTGTGTGTGTACGTTTGATAGCATGTGTCGGTGAGTGTGTGTCAGTGACAGTCTGCGTGAGAGTTTTATTCGTGGGAGTTGGCTTCTGTGTTTCAGTACGTATTTCAATGTGTGTGAGTTATGTGTGGGTGTGTGTGACTGATGGGTCTTAGTGGGTTGGCTTATGGGTCAGAGTATGAATTCAAGGGTGTGTGTGTGTTTGTGTGTGTGAGTGTGAAAGCATGTGAATGCGTTTGGTGTGAGGGTGGGTGTGTGAGTGTTGGTGTTCATGGGTTTGTATGGGTGTGCATGAGTGTGTGTTGTCATCTGTGCATGTGGGCATTTGTGTTTGTAGGTGTATATGCTTGTGAGTGGGTATTTGTGTGTGGGTAGGTGTTTGAATCTCTTTTTGAGTGTGAGTGAGTATAAATGTTTGAGTGACGGAAAGGGGGTACATATGTGATATTGTATGTACCTGTTTGTGAGTGTGTATTTTTGTGTGTGTAGAGGTGTGAGTCTATTTTTGAGTAAGGGGGTATGAGTGTGTGAGTCGGAGTAAGAGTGGGGACATAGGTGTGACTGTATGTGCGTATATTTGTGAGTATGTATTTCTGTGTGTGGGTGTGGGTGTGTGAGTCTGTTTTTGAGTGTGAGTGAGTATGAATGTGTGAGTGAATGACGGGGTGCATATGTGTGATTGTATGGGCACATGTTTGTGAGTCTGTATTTCTGTGTGTGTGGGTGTGTAAGAGGGTGTATAAATGTGTGTTTCAGTGAATGCGAGAGAGCGTATTCCCGTGTGTGTTTGTGTTTCTGTGTGTGTGTGATTGCATGTGGTGTTGAGTGTGTGAGTGTGAGTGACAGAGTCAATGTGAGAATTTTGTTTTTGTGAGTTGGCTTGTGTGTCTGTGTGTGTTTGAATGTGTATGTGAGGGGTGAGTGTGTGTATTTGTGTGATGTGTCTTAGTGGGTTGGCATGTGTGTCTGAGTATGGATTCAAATGCTTTGGAGGGTGTTTGTGTGTGAGTGCGAGACAGAGTAAATGTGTAAACGTGTAGGTGTATGAGCGTGTGAGTTTTGAATGTGTGTGTAAGTGACTGTGCGGGAGTGTAAATGTGAGTGTGCGAGCGTCTGGAATTTTTTTCTCTGTAGGTGTGCATGTGATTGCAAGGGAGTCATGTGTGGGTGAGTGTGAGTGTGAGTTTTGGGGTGTTGGTGGGTGGATGTGAGTGAATGTGTGACTGCATCTGTGTGTACATGTGTATTTGAACATGAATTTCTTTGTTCATGGGTGCGAGAGTTAGTGTGAATGAGTTAGTGTGTGACATTGTGTTTTGGTGTGGGGAGGTGTGTGAGAATGTGCAGGCGTTTGCAAGTGAGTGTGTCAGTGAGTTTGGGATTGAGTGGGCGTTGGTGCTTGGGTGCGGGAGTGTGAATGATTGTGTGAGGTTGGTTCTTGTGTGCGTTGGTGTGAGTGTGTGCGTGTGTGTGTGTATGTGTGTGAGTGCATGCAGTGGGAGATATGTGGGTGAGTATGAGAGTCAGTGAATGAGTGCATTTGTATGTTACTGTGTTGGCTTGGGTGTATTCACATGTCTGCGTATGCACGTGTGTTTTTTAAGTGTGATTGTGTTTTTCTGTGAGTGTGTGAATGTGAGGGTAGGGGTGTGTGTGTTGTCTCCTGTGTGTGTTCACATGTGTGTTAGTGTTTGTTTATATCTGTGTGTGTTTCTGTGTTTGTACGTGTCTGATTACATTTGAGTGTGAATTTGTAAATATGTGCATGAATGAGCGTGTGCATCTATGTTTGTGATTGTGGACGTTTGGGTGTGTGTACGTGTACATATCTGAGTGTGTATGGCTGTGAGTGTTTGTGAATGAGTCAGTGTGTGTGTGTATGGGTGTGTACGTGTGTGTGTGTGAGATGGGAACGGGTGTGCGTTTGTGATGTGTGTCAGTGTGTTGCCTCGGGTTTGAGTATCGATTCAATATTGTGGGTGATTTTGTGGGTGAGTGTGTGTGTGAGAGAGTGTGAATGTCTGCATGTGTATGTTCATATGTGTGTAAGTGTGTGTGAGGGTGAGTGTGTGACTTGTGTGGTTATAAGTGTGTAAGGGTGTGTGTGACTGTGTGTTGGCATCTGTGTATGTGTGTTTGTGTTTTCATGTGTATATGCTTGTGAGTGTGTAATTTTGTGTGTGTATAGGTGCGAGTCCATTTTTGAGTACGTATGAATATGTGAGTGAGAGCGAGAGTAGGTACATATGTGTGATTGTATGTGCGTATAGTGTTGAGTGTGTATTTCTGTGTGTGTGTAGGTGTGTGAGCCTATTTTTGAGTGTGTGTTTGTGACTTACTGTGTAAGTGTGTATGTTGGTGTGTGAGTGCTTGTGTCCAAGGGTGTATGTATATGAATGTTTTTGTGTAAGGGTTTTTGTGTGTGCTGGTGTGTGATGTGTACAATACTGTGTTTTGCGTTATGTGTCTGTGTGTTGTGTTTGTGTTTGTACTCGTGCATTTGTGTGTACGTGTAGGTTCATATGTGTGTGAGGGTGAATGTGTGTGTGCTTTTGAGTGTGTGTATGGGTGTGTGCAGGTGTGTTGGAATCTGTGTATGTGTGTGATTATGTTTGTATGTGCATAGGCTTGTGAGTGCGTATTTGTGTGTGTAGGTGTTTGAGATTATTTTTGAGTGTGAGTGAGTATAAATGTGTGAGTGACTGAAAGGGGGTACATATGTGATATGGCATGTACATATGTTTGTGAGGTGAGTGTGTGACTTCTGTGTTTATAAGAGTGTAAAGTGTGTGTGACTGTTGGCATCGGTGCATGTGTGTTTGTGTTTTCATGTGTATATGCCTGGGAGTGTATATTCTTGTGTGTGTATAGGTGTGAGTCTATCTTTGAGTGAGTGAGTATGACTGTGTGAGTCAGAGTTAGAGTGGGTAAATTGTGTGATTGTATGTGTGTATATTTGTGAGTGTGTATTTCTGTGTGTGTGTAGGTGTGTGAGTCTACTTTTGAGTGCGAGTGAGTACGAAGGTGTGAGTGAGTGACAGGTGTGCATAATGTGTGATTGTATGTGCGTATATATGTGAGTGTGTATTTCCGTACGTGTGTAATGTGTGACTGTGTGTTGGCATGTGTGCTTGTGTTTTTACGTGTATATGCTTGTGAGTGTGCCTTTTTGTGTGTGTATAGGTGTGAGTCAATTTTTAAGTAAGTGCGTATGACTGTGTGAGTGAGAGTGAGAGTGGGTACCTATGTGTGATTGTATGTGTGTATACTTGTGAGTGCATATTTCTGCGTGTGTGAGTGTGTAAGTGTGGGTGTTTGTATCTGAGTTTGAGGGAATGTGAGAGAGTGTGTCTGTGTTTGTGTGTGTACGTTTGATAGCATGTGTCGGTGAGTGTGTGTCAGTGACAGTCTGCGTGAGAGTTTTATTCGTGGGAGTTGGCTTCTGTGTTTCAGTACGTATTTCAATGTGTGTGAGTTATGTGTGGGTGTGTGTGACTGATGGGTCTTAGTGGGTTGGCTTATGGGTCAGAGTATGAATTCAAGGGTGTGTGTGTGTTTGTGTGTGTGAGTGTGAAAGCATGTGAATGCGTTTGGTGTGAGGGTGGGTGTGTGAGTGTTGGTGTTCATGGGTTTGTATGGGTGTGCATGAGTGTGTGTTGTCATCTGTGCATGTGGGCATTTGTGTTTGTAGGTGTATATGCTTGTGAGTGGGTATTTGTGTGTGGGTAGGTGTTTGAATCTCTTTTTGAGTGTGAGTGAGTATAAATGTTTGAGTGACGGAAAGGGGGTACATATGTGATATTGTATGTACCTGTTTGTGAGTGTGTATTTTTGTGTGTGTAGAGGTGTGAGTCTATTTTTGAGTAAGGGGGTATGAGTGTGTGAGTCGGAGTAAGAGTGGGGACATAGGTGTGACTGTATGTGCGTATATTTGTGAGTATGTATTTCTGTGTGTGGGTGTGGGTGTGTGAGTCTGTTTTTGAGTGTGAGTGAGTATGAATGTGTGAGTGAATGACGGGGTGCATATGTGTGATTGTATGGGCACATGTTTGTGAGTCTGTATTTCTGTGTGTGTGGGTGTGTAAGAGGGTGTATAAATGTGTGTTTCAGTGAATGCGAGAGAGCGTATTCCCGTGTGTGTTTGTGTTTCTGTGTGTGTGTGATTGCATGTGGTGTTGAGTGTGTGAGTGTGAGTGACAGAGTCAATGTGAGAATTTTGTTTTTGTGAGTTGGCTTGTGTGTCTGTGTGTGTTTGAATGTGTATGTGAGGGGTGAGTGTGTGTATTTGTGTGATGTGTCTTAGTGGGTTGGCATGTGTGTCTGAGTATGGATTCAAATGCTTTGGAGGGTGTTTGTGTGTGAGTGCGAGACAGAGTAAATGTGTAAACGTGTAGGTGTATGAGCGTGTGAGTTTTGAATGTGTGTGTAAGTGACTGTGCGGGAGTGTAAATGTGAGTGTGCGAGCGTCTGTAATTTTTTTCTCTGTAGGTGTGCATGTGATTGCAAGGGAGTCATGTGTGGGTGAGTGTGAGTGTGAGTTTTGGGGTGTTGGTGGGTGTATGTGAGTGAATGTGTGACTGCATCTGTGTGTACATGTGTATTTGAACATGAATTTCTTTGTTCATGGGTGCGAGAGTTAGTGTGAATGAGTTAGTGTGTGACATTGTGTTTTGGTGTGGGGAGGTGTGTGAGAATGTGCAGGCGTTTGCAAGTGAGTGTGTCAGTGAGTTTGGGATTGAGTGGGCGTTGGTGCTTGGGTGCGGGAGTGTGAATGATTGTGTGAGGTTGGTTCTTGTGTGCGTTGGTGTGAGTGTGTGCGTGTGTGTGTGTATGTGTGTGAGTGCATGCAGTGGGAGATATGTGGGTGAGTATGAGAGTCAGTGAATGAGTGCATTTGTATGTTACTGTGTTGGCTTGGGTGTATTCACATGTCTGCGTATGCACGTGTGTTTTTTAAGTGTGATTGTGTTTTTCTGTGAGTGTGTGAATGTGAGGGTAGGGGTGTGTGTGTTGTCTCCTGTGTGTGTTCGCATGTGTGTTAGTGTTTGTTTATATCTGTGTGTGTTTCTGTGTTTGTACGTGTCTGATTACATTTGAGTGTGAATTTGTAAATATGTGCCTGAATGAGCGTGTGCATCTATGTTTGTGATTGTGGACGTTTGGGTGTGTGTACGTGTACATATCTGAGTGTGTATGGCTGTGAGTGTTTGTGAATGAGTCAGTGTGTGTGTGTATGGGTGTGTACGTGTGTGTGTGTGAGATGGGAACGGGTGTGCGTTTGTGATGTGTGTCAGTGTGTTGCCTCGGGTTTGAGTATCGATTCAATATTGTGGGTGAGTTTGTGGGTGAGTGTGTGTGTGAGAGAGTGTGAATGTCTGCATGTGTATGTTCATGTGTGTAAGTGTGTGTGAGGGTGAGTGTGTGACTTGTGTGGTTATAAGTGTGTAAGGGTGTGTGTGACTGTGTGTTGGCATCTGTGTATGTGTGTTTGTGTTTTCATGTGTATATGCTTGTGAGTGTGTAATTTGGTGTGTGTATAGGTGCGAGTCCATTTTTGAGTACGTATGAATATGTGAGTGAGAGCGAGAGTAGGTACATATGTGTGATTGTATGTGCGTATAGTGTTGAGTGTGTATTTCTGTGTGTGTGTAGGTGTGTGAGCCTATTTTTGAGTGTGAGTGTTTGTGACTTACTGTGTAAGTGTGTATGTTGGTGTGTGAGTGCTTGTGTCCAAGGGTGTATGTATATGAATGTTTTTGTGTAAGGGTTTTTGTGTGGGCTGGTGTGTGATGTGTACAATATTGTGTTTTGCGTTATGTGTCTGTGTGTTGTGTTTGTGTTTGTACTCGTGCATTTGTGTGTACGTGTAGGTTCATATGTGTGTGAGGGTGAATGTGTGTGTGCTTTTGAGTGTGTGTATGGGTGTGTGCAGCTGTGTTGGCATCTGTGTATGTGTGTGTTTACGTTTGTATGTTGTGCATAGGCTTGTGAGTGCGTATTTGTGTGTGTAGGTGTTTGAGATTATTTTTGAGTGTGAGTGAGTATAAATGTGTGAGTGACTGAAAGGGGGTACATATGTGATATGGCATGTACATATGTTTGTGAGGTGAGTGTGTGACTTCTGTGTTTATAAGTGTGTAAAGGTGTGTGTGACTGTGGGCATCGGTGCATGTGTGTTTGTGTTTTCATGTGTATATGCCTGGGAGTGTATATTCTTGTGTGTGTGTATAGGTGTGAGTCTATCTTTGAGTGAGTATGACTGTGTGAGTCAGAGTTAGAGTGGGTAAATTGAGTGATTGTATGTGTGTATATTTGTGAGTGTGTATTTCTGTGTGTGTGTAGGTGTGTGAGTCTACTTTTGAGTGCGAGTGAGTACGAAGGTGTGAGTGAGTGACAGGTGTGCATAATGTGTGATTGTATGTGCGTATATATGTGAGTGTGTATTTCCGTACGTGTGTAATGTGTGACTGTGTGTTGGCATGTGTGCTTGTGTTTTTACGTGTATATGCTTGTGAGTGTGCCTTTTTGTGTGTGTATAGGTGTGAGTCAATTTTTAAGTAAGTGCGTATGACTGTGTGAGTGAGAGTGAGAGTGGGTACCTATGTGTGATTGTATGTGTGTATACTTGTGAGTGCATATTTCTGCGTGTGTGAGTGTGTAAGTGTGGGTGTTTGTATCTGAGTTTGAGGGAATGTGAGAGAGTGTGTCTGTGTTTGTGTGTGTACGTTTGATAGCATGTGTCGGTGAGTGTGTGTCAGTGACAGTCTGCGTGAGAGTTTTATTCGTGGGAGTTGGCTTCTGTGTTTCAGTACGTATTTCAATGTGTGTGAGTTATGTGTGGGTGTGTGTGACTGATGGGTCTTAGTGGGTTGGCTTATGGGTCAGAGTATGAATTCAAGGGTGTGTGTGTGTTTGTGTGTGTGAGTGTGAAAGCATGTGAATGCGTTTGGTGTGAGGGTGGGTGTGTGAGTGTTGGTGTTCATGGGTTTGTATGGGTGTGCATGAGTGTGTGTTGTCATCTGTGCATGTGGGCATTTGTGTTTGTAGGTGTATATGCTTGTGAGTGGGTATTTGTGTGTGGGTAGGTGTTTGAATCTCTTTTTGAGTGTGAGTGAGTATAAATGTTTGAGTGACGGAAAGGGGGTACATATGTGATATTGTATGTACCTGTTTGTGAGTGTGTATTTTTGTGTGTGTAGAGGTGTGAGTCTATTTTTGAGTAAGGGGGTATGAGTGTGTGAGTCGGAGTAAGAGTGGGGACATAGGTGTGACTGTATGTGCGTATATTTGTGAGTATGTATTTCTGTGTGTGGGTGTGGGTGTGTGAGTCTGTTTTTGAGTGTGAGTGAGTATGAATGTGTGAGTGAATGACGGGGTGCATATGTGTGATTGTATGGGCACATGTTTGTGAGTCTGTATTTCTGTGTGTGTGGGTGTGTAAGAGGGTGTATAAATGTGTGTTTCAGTGAATGCGAGAGAGCGTATTCCCGTGTGTGTTTGTGTTTCTGTGTGTGTGTGATTGCATGTGGTGTTGAGTGTGTGAGTGTGAGTGACAGAGTCAATGTGAGAATTTTGTTTTTGTGAGTTGGCTTGTGTGTCTGTGTGTGTTTGAATGTGTATGTGAGGGGTGAGTGTGTGTATTTGTGTGATGTGTCTTAGTGGGTTGGCATGTGTGTCTGAGTATGGATTCAAATGCTTTGGAGGGTGTTTGTGTGTGAGTGCGAGACAGAGTAAATGTGCAAACGTGTAGGTGTATGAGCGTGTGAGTTTTGAATGTGTGTGTAAGTGACTGTGCGGGAGTGTAAATGTGAGTGTGCGAGCGTCTGTAATTTTTTTCTCTGTAGGTGTGCATGTGATTGCAAGGGAGTCATGTGTGGGTGAGTGTGAGTGTGAGTTTTGGGGTGTTGGTGGGTGTATGTGAGTGAATGTGTGACTGCATCTGTGTGTACATGTGTATTTGAACATGAATTTCTTTGTTCATGGGTGCGAGAGTTAGTGTGAATGAGTTAGTGTGTGACATTGTGTTTTGGTGTGGGGAGGTGTGTGAGAATGTGCAGGCGTTTGCAAGTGAGTGTGTCAGTGAGTTTGGGATTGAGTGGGCGTTGGTGCTTGGGTGCGGGAGTGTGAATGATTGTGTGAGGTTGGTTCTTGTGTGCGTTGGTGTGAGTGTGTGCGTGTGTGTGTGTATGTGTGTGAGTGCATGCAGTGGGAGATATGTGGGTGAGTATGAGAGTCAGTGAATGAGTGCATTTGTATGTTACTGTGTTGGCTTGGGTGTATTCACATGTCTGCGTATGCACGTGTGTTTTTTAAGTGTGATTGTGTTTTTCTGTGAGTGTGTGAATGTGAGGGTAGGGGTGTGTGTGTTGTCTCCTGTGTGTGTTCGCATGTGTGTTAGTGTTTGTTTATATCTGTGTGTGTTTCTGTGTTTGTACGTGTCTGATTACATTTGAGTGTGAATTTGTAAATATGTGCCTGAATGAGCGTGTGCATCTATGTTTGTGATTGTGGACGTTTGGGTGTGTGTACGTGTACATATCTGAGTGTGTATGGCTGTGAGTGTTTGTGAATGAGTCAGTGTGTGTGTGTATGGGTGTGTACGTGTGTGTGTGTGAGATGGGAATGGGTGTGCGTTTGTGATGTGTGTCAGTGTGTTGCCTCGGGTTTGAGTATCGATTCAATATTGTGGGTGAGTTTGTGGGTGAGTGTGTGTGTGAGAGAGTGTGAATGTCTGCATGTGTATGTTCATGTGTGTAAGTGTGTGTGAGGGTGAGTGTGTGACTTGTGTGGTTATAAGTGTGTAAGGGTGTGTGTGACTGTGTGTTGGCATCTGTGTATGTGTGTTTGTGTTTTCATGTGTATATGCTTGTGAGTGTGTAATTTTGTGTGTGTATAGGTGCGAGTCCATTTTTGAGTACGTATGAATATGTGAGTGAGAGCGAGAGTAGGTACATATGTGTGATTGTATGTGCGTATAGTGTTGAGTGTGTATTTCTGTGTGTGTGTAGGTGTGTGAGCCTATTTTTGAGTGTGAGTGTTTGTGACTTACTGTGTAAGTGTGTATGTTGGTGTGTGAGTGCTTGTGTCCAAGGGTGTATGTATATGAATGTTTTTGTGTAAGGGTTTTTGTGTGGGCTGGTGTGTGATGTGTACAATATTGTGTTTTGCGTTATGTGTCTGTGTGTTGTGTTTGTGTTTGTACTCGTGCATTTGTGTGTACGTGTAGGTTCATATGTGTGTGAGGGTGAATGTGTGTGTGCTTTTGAGTGTGTGTATGGGTGTGTGCAGCTGTGTTGGCATCTGTGTATGTGTGTGTTTACGTTTGTATGTTGTGCATAGGCTTGTGAGTGCGTATTTGTGTGTGTAGGTGTTTGAGATTATTTTTGAGTGTGAGTGAGTATAAATGTGTGAGTGACTGAAAGGGGGTACATATGTGATATGGCATGTACATATGTTTGTGAGGTGAGTGTGTGACTTCTGTGTTTATAAGTGTGTAAAGGTGTGTGTGACTGTGGGCATCGGTGCATGTGTGTTTGTGTTTTCATGTGTATATGCCTGGGAGTGTATATTCTTGTGTGTGTGTATAGGTGTGAGTCTATCTTTGAGTGAGTATGACTGTGTGAGTCAGAGTTAGAGTGGGTAAATTGAGTGATTGTATGTGTGTATATTTGTGAGTGTGTATTTCTGTGTGTGTGTAGGTGTGTGAGTCTACTTTTGAGTGCGAGTGAGTACGAAGGTGTGAGTGAGTGACAGGTGTGCATAATGTGTGATTGTATGTGCGTATATATGTGAGTGTGTATTTCTGTACGTGTGTAATGTGTGACTGTGTGTTGGCATGTGTGCTTGTGTTTTGACGTGTATATGCTTGTGAGTGTGCCTTTTTGTGTGTGTATAGGTGTGAGTCAATTTTTAAGTAAGTGCGTATGACTGTGTGAGTGAGAGTGAGAGTGGGTACCTATGTGTGATTGTATGTGTGTATACTTGTGAGTGCATATTTCTGCGTGTGTGAGTGTGTAAGTGTGGGTGTTTGTATCTGAGTTTGAGGGAATGTGAGAGAGTGTGTCTGTGTTTGTGTGTGTACGTTTGATAGCATGTGTCGGTGAGTGTGTGTCAGTGACAGTCTGCGTGAGAGTTTTATTCGTGGGAGTTGGCTTCTGTGTTTCAGTACGTATTTCAATGTGTGTGAGTTATGTGTGGGTGTGTGTGACTGATGGGTCTTAGTGGGTTGGCTTATGGGTCAGAGTATGAATTCAAGGGTGTGTGTGTGTTTGTGTGTGTGAGTGTGAAAGCATGTGAATGCGTTTGGTGTGAGGGTGGGTGTGTGAGTGTTGGTGTTCATGGGTTTGTATGGGTGTGCATGAGTGTGTGTTGTCATCTGTGCATGTGGGCATTTGTGTTTGTAGGTGTATATGCTTGTGAGTGGGTATTTGTGTGTGGGTAGGTGTTTGAATCTCTTTTTGAGTGTGAGTGAGTATAAATGTTTGAGTGACGGAAAGGGGGTACATATGTGATATTGTATGTACCTGTTTGTGAGTGTGTATTTTTGTGTGTGTAGAGGTGTGAGTCTATTTTTGAGTAAGGGGGTATGAGTGTGTGAGTCGGAGTAAGAGTGGGGACATAGGTGTGACTGTATGTGCGTATATTTGTGAGTATGTATTTCTGTGTGTGGGTGTGGGTGTGTGAGTCTGTTTTTGAGTGTGAGTGAGTATGAATGTGTGAGTGAATGACGGGGTACATAGGTGTGATTGTACGGGCCTATGTTTGTGAGTCCGTATTTCTGTGTGTGTGGGTGTGTAAGAGGGTGCATAAATGTGTGTTTCAGTGAATGCGAGAGAGCGTATTCCCGTGTGTGTTTGTGTTTCTGTGTGTGTGTGATTGCATGTGGTGTTGAGTGTGTGAGTGTGAGTGACAGAGTCAATGTGAGAATTTTGTTTTTGTGAGTTGGCTTGTGTGTTTGTGTGTGTTTGAAAGTGTATGTGAGCGGTGAGTGTGTGTATTTGTGTGATGTGTCTTAGTGGGTTGGCATGTGTGTCTGAGTATGGATTCAAATGCTTTGGAGGGTGTTTGTGTGTGAGTGCGAGACAGAGTAAATGTGTAAACGTGTAGGTGTATGAGCGTGTGAGTTTTGAATGTGTGTGTAAGTGACTGTGCGGGAGTGTAAATGTGAGTGTGCGAGCGTCTGGAATTTTTTCTCTGTAGGTGTGCATGTGATTGCAAGGGAGTCTTGTGTGGGTGAGTGTGAGTTTTGGGGTGTTGGTGGGTGTATGTGAGTGAATGTGTGACTGCATCTGTGTGTACATGTGTATTTGAACATGAATTTCTTTGTTCATGGGTGCGAGAGTTAGTGTGAATGAGTTAGTGTGTGACATTGTGTTTTGGTGTGGGGAGGTGTGTGAGAATGTGCAGGCGTTTGCAAGTGAGTGTGTCAGTGAGTTTGGGATTGAGTGTGCATTGGTACTTGGGTGCGGGAGTGTGAATGATTGTGTGAGGTTGGTTATTGTGTGCATTGTTGTGAGTGTGTGCGTGTGTGTGTATGTGTGTGAGTGCATGCAGTGGGAGATATGTGGGTGAGTATGAGAGTCAGTGAATGAGTGCATTTGTATGTTACTGTGTTGGCTTGGGTGTATTCACATGTCTGCGTATGCACGTGTGTTTTTTAAGTGTGATTGTGTTTTTCTGTGAGTGTGTGAATGTGAGGGTAGGGGTGTGTGTGTTGTCTCCTGTGTGTGTTCGCATGTGTGTTAGTGTTTGTTTATATCTGTGTGTGTTTCTGTGTTTGTACGTGTCTGATTACATTTGAGTGTGAATTTGTAAATATGTGCATGAATGAGCGTGTGCATCTATGTTTGTGATTGTGGACGTTTGGGTGTGTGTACGTGTACATATCTGAGTGTGTATGGCAGTGAGTGTTTGTGAATGAGTCAGTGTGTGTGTGTATGGGTGTGTACGTGTGTGTGTGTGAGATGGGAACGGGTGTGCGTTTGTGATGTGTGTCAGTGTGTTGCCTCGGGTTTGAGTATCGATTCAATATTGTGGGTGAGTTTGTGGGTGAGTGTGTGTGTGAGAGAGTGTGAATGTCTGCATGTGTATGTTCATATGTGTGTAAGTGTGTGTGAGGGTGAGTGTGTGACTTGTGTGGTTATAAGTGTGTAAGGGTGTGTGTGACTGTGTGTTGGCATCTGTGTATGTGTGTTTGTGTTTTCATGTGTATATGCTTGTGAGTGTGTAATTTTGTGTGTGTATAGGTGCGAGTCCATTTTTGAGTACGTATGAATATGTGAGTGAGAGCGAGAGTAGGTACATATGTGTGATTGTATGTGCGTATAGTGTTGAGTGTGTATTTCTGTGTGTGTGTAGGTGTGTGAGCCTATTTTTGAGTGTGTGTTTGTGACTTACTGTGTAAGTGTGTATGTTGGTGTGTGAGTGCTTGTGTCCAAGGGTGTATGTATATGACTGTTTTTGTGTAAGGGTTTTTGTGTGTGCTGGTGTGTGATGTGTACAATACTGTGTTTTGCGTTATGTGTCTGTGTGTTGTGTTTGTGTTTGTACTCGTGCATTTGTGTGTACGTGTAGGTTCATATGTGTGTGAGGGTGAATGTGTGTGTGCTTTTGAGTGTGTGTATGGGTGTGTGCAGGTGTGTTGGAATCTGTGTATGTGTGTGATTATGTTTGTATGTGCATAGGCTTGTGAGTGCGTATTTGTGTGTGTAGGTGTTTGAGATTATTTTTGAGTGTGAGTGAGTATAAATGTGTGAGTGACTGAAAGGGGGTACATATGTGATATGGCATGTACATATGTTTGTGAGGTGAGTGTGTGACTTCTGTGTTTATAAGTGTGTAAAGTGTGTGTGACTGTTGGCATCGGTGCATGTGTGTTTGTGTTTTCATGTGTATATGCCTGGGAGTGTATATTCTTGTGTGTGTATAGGTGTGAGTCTATCTTTGAGTGAGTGAGTATGACTGTGTGAGTCAGAGTTAGAGTGGGTAAATTGTGTGATTGTATGTGTGTATATTTGTGAGTGTGTATTTCTGTGTGTGTGTAGGTGTGTGAGTCTACTTTTGAGTGCGAGTGAGTACGAAGGTGTGAGTGAGTGACAGGTGTGCATAATGTGTGATTGTATGTGCGTATATATGTGAGTGTGTATTTCTGTACGTGTGTAATGTGTGACTGTGTGTTGGCATGTGTGCTTGTGTTTTGACGTGTATATGCTTGTGAGTGTGCCTTTTTGTGTGTGTATAGGTGTGAGTCAATTTTTAAGTAAGTGCGTATGACTGTGTGAGTGAGAGTGAGAGTGGGTACCTATGTGTGATTGTATGTGTGTATACTTGTGAGTGCATATTTCTGCGTGTGTGAGTGTGTAAGTGTGGGTGTTTGTATCTGAGTTTGAGGGAATGTGAGAGAGTGTGTCTGTGTTTGTGTGTGTACGTTTGATAGCATGTGTCGGTGAGTGTGTGTCAGTGACAGTCTGCGTGAGAGTTTTATTCGTGGGAGTTGGCTTCTGTGTTTCAGTACGTATTTCAATGTGTGTGAGTTATGTGTGGGTGTGTGTGACTGATGGGTCTTAGTGGGTTGGCTTATGGGTCAGAGTATGAATTCAAGGGTGTGTGTGTGTTTGTGTGTGTGAGTGTGAAAGCATGTGAATGCGTTTGGTGTGAGGGTGGGTGTGTGAGTGTTGGTGTTCATGGGTTTGTATGGGTGTGCATGAGTGTGTGTTGTCATCTGTGCATGTGGGCATTTGTGTTTGTAGGTGTATATGCTTGTGAGTGGGTATTTGTGTGTGGGTAGGTGTTTGAATCTCTTTTTGAGTGTGAGTGAGTATAAATGTTTGAGTGACGGAAAGGGGGTACATATGTGATATTGTATGTACCTGTTTGTGAGTGTGTATTTTTGTGTGTGTAGAGGTGTGAGTCTATTTTTGAGTAAGGGGGTATGAGTGTGTGAGTCGGAGTAAGAGTGGGGACATAGGTGTGACTGTATGTGCGTATATTTGTGAGTATGTATTTCTGTGTGTGGGTGTGGGTGTGTGAGTCTGTTTTTGAGTGTGAGTGAGTATGAATGTGTGAGTGAATGACGGGGTGCATATGTGTGATTGTATGGGCACATGTTTGTGAGTCTGTATTTCTGTGTGTGTGGGTGTGTAAGAGGGTGTATAAATGTGTGTTTCAGTGAATGCGAGAGAGCGTATTCCCGTGTGTGTTTGTGTTTCTGTGTGTGTGTGATTGCATGTGGTGTTGAGTGTGTGAGTGTGAGTGACAGAGTCAATGTGAGAATTTTGTTTTTGTGAGTTGGCTTGTGTGTCTGTGTGTGTTTGAATGTGTATGTGAGGGGTGAGTGTGTGTATTTGTGTGATGTGTCTTAGTGGGTTGGCATGTGTGTCTGAGTATGGATTCAAATGCTTTGGAGGGTGTTTGTGTGTGAGTGCGAGACAGAGTAAATGTGTAAACGTGTAGGTGTATGAGCGTGTGAGTTTTGAATGTGTGTGTAAGTGACTGTGCGGGAGTGTAAATGTGAGTGTGCGAGCGTCTGTAATTTTTTTCTCTGTAGGTGTGCATGTGATTGCAAGGGAGTCATGTGTGGGTGAGTGTGAGTGTGAGTTTTGGGGTGTTGGTGGGTGTATGTGAGTGAATGTGTGACTGCATCTGTGTGTACATGTGTATTTGAACATGAATTTCTTTGTTCATGGGTGCGAGAGTTAGTGTGAATGAGTTAGTGTGTGACATTGTGTTTTGGTGTGGGGAGGTGTGTGAGAATGTGCAGGCGTTTGCAAGTGAGTGTGTCAGTGAGTTTGGGATTGAGTGGGCGTTGGTGCTTGGGTGCGGGAGTTTGAATGATTGTGTGAGGTTGGTTCTTGTGTGCGTTGGTGTGAGTGTGTGCGTGTGTGTGTGTATGTGTGTGAGTGCATGCAGTGGGAGATATGTGGGTGAGTATGAGAGTCAGTGAATGAGTGCATTTGTATGTTACTGTGTTGGCTTGGGTGTATTCACATGTCTGCGTATGCACGTGTGTTTTTTAAGTGTGATTGTGTTTTTCTGTGAGTGTGTGAATGTGAGGGTAGGGGTGTGTGTGTTGTCTCCTGTGTGTGTTCGCATGTGTGTTAGTGTTTGTTTATATCTGTGTGTGTTTCTGTGTTTGTACGTGTCTGATTACATTTGAGTGTGAATTTGTAAATATGTGCCTGAATGAGCGTGTGCATCTATGTTTGTGATTGTGGACGTTTGGGTGTGTGTACGTGTACATATCTGAGTGTGTATGGCTGTGAGTGTTTGTGAATGAGTCAGTGTGTGTGTGTATGGGTGTGTACGTGTGTGTGTGTGAGATGGGAATGGGTGTGCGTTTGTGATGTGTGTCAGTGTGTTGCCTCGGGTTTGAGTATCGATTCAATATTGTGGGTGAGTTTGTGGGTGAGTGTGTGTGTGAGAGAGTGTGAATGTCTGCATGTGTATGTTCATGTGTGTAAGTGTGTGTGAGGGTGAGTGTGTGACTTGTGTGGTTATAAGTGTGTAAGGGTGTGTGTGACTGTGTGTTGGCATCTGTGTATGTGTGTTTGTGTTTTCATGTGTATATGCTTGTGAGTGTGTAATTTTGTGTGTGTATAGGTGCGAGTCCATTTTTGAGTACGTATGAATATGTGAGTGAGAGCGAGAGTAGGTACATATGTGTGATTGTATGTGCGTATAGTGTTGAGTGTGTATTTCTGTGTGTGTGTAGGTGTGTGAGCCTATTTTTGAGTGTGTGTTTGTGACTTACTGTGTAAGTGTGTATGTTGGTGTGTGAGTGCTTGTGTCCAAGGGTGTATGTATATGAATGTTTTTGTGTAAGGGTTTTTGTGTGTGCTGGTGTGTGATGTGTACAATACTGTGTCTTGCGTTATGTGTCTGTGTGTTGTGTTTGTGTTTGTACTCGTGCATTTGTGTGTACGTGTAGGTTCATATGTGTGTGAGGGTGAATGTGTGTGTGCTTTTGAGTGTGTGTATGGGTGTGTGCAGGTGTGTTGGCATCTGTGTATGTGTGTGATTATGTTTGTATGTGCATAGGCTTGTGAGTGCGTATTTGTGTGTGTAGGTGTTTGAGATTATTTTTGAGTGTGAGTGAGTATAAATGTGTGAGTGACTGAAAGGGGGTACATATGTGATATGGCATGTACATATGTTTGTGAGGTGAGTGTGTGACTTCTGTGTTTATAAGTGTGTAAAGTGTGTGTGACTGTTGGCATCGGTGCATGTGTGTTTGTGTTTTCATGTGTATATGCCTGGGAGTGTATATTCTTGTGTGTGTATAGGTGTGAGTCTATCTTTGAGTGAGTGAGTATGACTGTGTGAGTCAGAGTTAGAGTGGGTAAATTGTGTGATTGTATGTGTGTATATTTGTGAGTGTGTATTTCTGTGTGTGTGTAGGTGTGTGAGTCTACTTTTGAGTGTGAGTGAGTACGAAGGTGTGAGTGAGTGACAGGTGTGCATAATGTGTGATTGTATGTGCGTATATATGTGAGTGTGTATTTCTGTACGTGTGTAATGTGTGACTGTGTGTTGGCATGTGTGCTTGTGTTTTTACGTGTATATGCTTGTGAGTGTGCCTTTTTGTGTGTGTATAGGTGTGAGTCAATTTTTAAGTAAGTGCGTATGACTGTGTGAGTGAGAGTGAGAGTGGGTACCTATGTGTGATTGTATGTGTGTATACTTGTGAGTGCATATTTCTGCGTGTGTGAGTGTGTAAGTGTGGGTGTTTGTATCTGAGTTTGAGGGAATGTGAGAGAGTGTGTCTGTGTTTGTGTGTGTACGTTTGATAGCATGTGTCGGTGAGTGTGTGTCAGTGACAGTCTGCGTGAGAGTTTTATTCGTGGGAGTTGGCTTCTGTGTTTCAGTACGTATTTCAATGTGTGTGAGTTATGTGTGGGTGTGTGTGACTGATGGGTCTTAGTGGGTTGGCTTATGGGTCAGAGTATGAATTCAAGGGTGTGTGTGTGTGAGTGTGAAAGCATGTGAATGCGTTTGGTGTGAGGGTGGGTGTGTGAGTGTTGGTGTTCATGGGTTTGTATGGGTGTGCATGAGTGTGTGTTGTCATCTGTGCATGTGGGCATTTGTGTTTGTAGGTGTATATGCTTGTGAGTGGGTATTTGTGTGTGGGTAGGTGTTTGAATCTCTTTTTGAGTGTGAGTGAGTATAAATGTTTGAGTGACGGAAAGGGGGTACATATGTGATATTGTATGTACCTGTTTGTGAGTGTGTATTTTTGTGTGTGTAGAGGTGTGAGTCTATTTTTGAGTAAGGGGGTATGAGTGTGTGAGTCGGAGTAAGAGTGGGGACATAGGTGTGACTGTATGTGCGTATATTTGTGAGTATGTATTTCTGTGTGTGTGTGTGGGTGTGTGAGTCTGTTTTTGAGTGTGAGTGAGTATGAATGTGTGAGTGAATGACGGGGTGCATATGTGTGATTGTATGGGCACATGTTTGTGAGTCCGTATTTCTGTGTGTGTGGGTGTGTAAGAGGGTGTATAAATGTGTGTTTCAGTGAATGCGAGAGAGCGTATCCCCGTGTGTGTTTGTGTTTCTGTGTGTGTGTGATTGCATGTGGTGTTGAGTGTGTGAGTGTGAGTGACAGAGTCAATGTGAGAATTTTGTTTTTGTGAGTTGGCTTGTGTGTCTGTGTGTGTTTGAATGTGTATGTGAGGGGTGAGTGTGTGTATTTGTGTGATGTGTCTTAGTGGGTTGGCATGTGTGTCTGAGTATGGATTCAAATGCTTTGGAGGGTGTTTGTGTGTGAGTGCGAGACAGAGTAAATGTGTAAACGTGTAGGTGTATGAGCGTGTGAGTTTTGAATGTGTGTGTAAGTGACTGTGCGGGAGTGTAAATGTGAGTGTGCGAGCGTCTGGAATTTTTTCTCTGTAGGTGTGCATGTGATTGCAAGGGAGTCATGTGTGGGTGAGT
Source organism: Castor canadensis (assembly GCF_047511655.1). Taxonomy (NCBI): domain Eukaryota; kingdom Metazoa; phylum Chordata; class Mammalia; order Rodentia; family Castoridae; genus Castor; species Castor canadensis. The sequence continues at coordinate 85,228,456 of NC_133386.1, forward strand.
GTGAGGTTTGGGGTGTTGGTGGGTGGATGTGAGTGAATGTGTGACTGCATCTGTGTGTACATGTGTATTTGAACATGAATTTCTTTGTTCATGGGTGCGAGAGTTAGTGTGAATGAGTTAGTGTGTGACATTGTGTTTTGGTGTGGGGAGGTGTGTGAGAATGTGCAGGCGTTTGCAAGTGAGTGTGTCAGTGAGTTTGGGATTGAGTGTGCATTGGTGCTTGGGTGCGGGAGTGTGAATGATTGTGTGAGGTTGGTTATTGTGTGCATTGGTGTGAGTGTGTGCGTGTGTGTGTATGTGTGTGAGTGCATGCAGTGGGAGATATGTGGGTGAGTATGAGAGTCAGTGAATGAGTGCATTTGTATGTTACTGTGTTGGCTTGGGTGTATTCACATGTCTGCGTATGCACGTGTGTTTTTTAAGTGTGATTGTGTTTTTCTGTGAGTGTGTGAATGTGAGGGTAGGGGTGTGTGTGTTGTCTCCTGTGTGTGTTCGCATGTGTGTTAGTGTTTGTTTATATCTGTGTGTGTTTCTGTGTTTGTACGTGTCTGATTACATTTGAGTGTGAATTTGTAAATATGTGCCTGAATGAGCGTGTGCATCTATGTTTGTGATTGTGGACGTTTGGGTGTGTGTACGTGTACATATCTGAGTGTGTATGGCTGTGAGTGTTTGTGAATGAGTCAGTGTGTGTGTGTATGGGTGTGTACGTGTGTGTGTGTGAGATGGGAACGGGTGTGCGTTTGTGATGTGTGTCAGTGTGTTGCCTCGGGTTTGAGTATCGATTCAATATTGTGGGTGAGTTTGTGGGTGAGTGTGTGTGTGAGAGAGTGTGAATGTCTGCATGTGTATGTTCATGTGTGTAAGTGTGTGTGAGGGTGAGTGTGTGACTTGTGTGGTTATAAGTGTGTAAGGGTGTGTGTGACTGTGTGTTGGCATCTGTGTATGTGTGTTTGTGTTTTCATGTGTATATGCTTGTGAGTGTGTAATTTTGTGTGTGTATAGGTGCGAGTCCATTTTTGAGTACGTATGAATATGTGAGTGAGAGCGAGAGTAGGTACATATGTGTGATTGTATGTGCGTATAGTGTTGAGTGTGTATTTCTGTGTGTGTGTAGGTGTGTGAGCCTATTTTTGAGTGTGAGTGTTTGTGACTTACTGTGTAAGTGTGTATGTTGGTGTGTGAGTGCTTGTGTCCAAGGGTGTATGTATATGAATGTTTTTGTGTAAGGGTTTTTGTGTGGGCTGGTGTGTGATGTGTACAATATTGTGTTTTGCGTTATGTGTCTGTGTGTTGTGTTTGTGTTTGTACTCGTGCATTTGTGTGTACGTGTAGGTTCATATGTGTGTGAGGGTGAATGTGTGTGTGCTTTTGAGTGTGTGTATGGGTGTGTGCAGCTGTGTTGGCATCTGTGTATGTGTGTGTTTACGTTTGTATGTTGTGCATAGGCTTGTGAGTGCGTATTTGTGTGTGTAGGTGTTTGAGATTATTTTTGAGTGTGAGTGAGTATAAATGTGTGAGTGACTGAAAGGGGGTACATATGTGATATGGCATGTACATATGTTTGTGAGGTGAGTGTGTGACTTCTGTGTTTATAAGTGTGTAAAGGTGTGTGTGACTGTGGGCATCGGTGCATGTGTGTTTGTGTTTTCATGTGTATATGCCTGGGAGTGTATATTCTTGTGTGTGTGTATAGGTGTGAGTCTATCTTTGAGTGAGTATGACTGTGTGAGTCAGAGTTAGAGTGGGTAAATTGAGTGATTGTATGTGTGTATATTTGTGAGTGTGTATTTCTGTGTGTGTGTAGGTGTGTGAGTCTACTTTTGAGTGCGAGTGAGTACGAAGGTGTGAGTGAGTGACAGGTGTGCATAATGTGTGATTGTATGTGCGTATATATGTGAGTGTGTATTTCTGTACGTGTGTAATGTGTGACTGTGTGTTGGCATGTGTGCTTGTGTTTTGACGTGTATATGCTTGTGAGTGTGCCTTTTTGTGTGTGTATAGGTGTGAGTCAATTTTTAAGTAAGTGCGTATGACTGTGTGAGTGAGAGTGAGAGTGGGTACCTATGTGTGATTGTATGTGTGTATACTTGTGAGTGCATATTTCTGCGTGTGTGAGTGTGTAAGTGTGGGTGTTTGTATCTGAGTTTGAGGGAATGTGAGAGAGTGTGTCTGTGTTTGTGTGTGTACGTTTGATAGCATGTGTCGGTGAGTGTGTGTCAGTGACAGTCTGCGTGAGAGTTTTATTCGTGGGAGTTGGCTTCTGTGTTTCAGTACGTATTTCAATGTGTGTGAGTTATGTGTGGGTGTGTGTGACTGATGGGTCTTAGTGGGTTGGCTTATGGGTCAGAGTATGAATTCAAGGGTGTGTGTGTGTTTGTGTGTGTGAGTGTGAAAGCATGTGAATGCGTTTGGTGTGAGGGTGGGTGTGTGAGTGTTGGTGTTCATGGGTTTGTATGGGTGTGCATGAGTGTGTGTTGTCATCTGTGCATGTGGGCATTTGTGTTTGTAGGTGTATATGCTTGTGAGTGGGTATTTGTGTGTGGGTAGGTGTTTGAATCTCTTTTTGAGTGTGAGTGAGTATAAATGTTTGAGTGACGGAAAGGGGGTACATATGTGATATTGTATGTACCTGTTTGTGAGTGTGTATTTTTGTGTGTGTAGAGGTGTGAGTCTATTTTTGAGTAAGGGGGTATGAGTGTGTGAGTCGGAGTAAGAGTGGGGACATAGGTGTGACTGTATGTGCGTATATTTGTGAGTATGTATTTCTGTGTGTGGGTGTGGGTGTGTGAGTCTGTTTTTGAGTGTGAGTGAGTATGAATGTGTGAGTGAATGACGGGGTACATAGGTGTGATTGTACGGGCCTATGTTTGTGAGTCCGTATTTCTGTGTGTGTGGGTGTGTAAGAGGTTGCATAAATGTGTGTTTCAGTGAATGCGAGAGAGCGTATTCCCGTGTGTGTTTGTGTTTCTGTGTGTGTGTGATTGCATGTGGTGTTGAGTGTGTGAGTGTGAGTGACAGAGTCAATGTGAGAATTTTGTTTTTGTGAGTTGGCTTGTGTGTTTGTGTGTGTTTGAAAGTGTATGTGAGCGGTGAGTGTGTGTATTTGTGTGATGTGTCTTAGTGGGTTGGCATGTGTGTCTGAGTATGGATTCAAATGCTTTGGAGGGTGTTTGTGTGTGAGTGCGAGACAGAGTAAATGTGTAAACGTGTAGGTGTATGAGCGTGTGAGTTTTGAATGTGTGTGTAAGTGACTGTGCGGGAGTGTAAATGTGAGTGTGCGAGCGTCTGGAATTTTTTCTCTGTAGGTGTGCATGTGATTGCAAGGGAGTCTTGTGTGGGTGAGTGTGAGTTTTGGGGTGTTGGTGGGTGTATGTGAGTGAATGTGTGACTGCATCTGTGTGTACATGTGTATTTGAACATGAATTTCTTTGTTCATGGGTGCGAGAGTTAGTGTGAATGAGTTAGTGTGTGACATTGTGTTTTGGTGTGGGGAGGTGTGTGAGAATGTGCAGGCGTTTGCAAGTGAGTGTGTCAGTGAGTTTGGGATTGAGTGTGCATTGGTACTTGGGTGCGGGAGTGTGAATGATTGTGTGAGGTTGGTTATTGTGTGCATTGGTGTGAGTGTGTGCGTGTGTGTGTATGTGTGTGAGTGCATGCAGTGGGAGATATGTGGGTGAGTATGAGAGTCAGTGAATGAGTGCATTTGTATGTTACTGTGTTGGCTTGGGTGTATTCACATGTCTGCGTATGCACGTGTGTTTTTTAAGTGTGATTGTGTTTTTCTGTGAGTGTGTGAATGTGAGGGTAGGGGTGTGTGTGTTGTCTCCTGTGTGTGTTCGCATGTGTGTTAGTGTTTGTTTATATCTGTGTGTGTTTCTGTGTTTGTACGTGTCTGATTACATTTGAGTGTGAATTTGTAAATATGTGCCTGAATGAGCGTGTGCATCTATGTTTGTGATTGTGGACGTTTGGGTGTGTGTATGTGTACATATCTGAGTGTGTATGGCTGTGAGTGTTTGTGAATGAGTCAGTGTGTGTGTGTATGGGTGTGTACGTGTGTGTGTGTGAGATGGGAACGGGTGTGCGTTTGTGATGTGTGTCAGTGTGTTGCCTCGGGTTTGAGTATCGATTCAATATTGTGGGTGAGTTTGTGGGTGAGTGTGTGTGTGAGAGAGTGTGAATGTCTGCATGTGTATGTTCATGTGTGTAAGTGTGTGTGAGGGTGAGTGTGTGACTTGTGTGGTTATAAGTGTGTAAGGGTGTGTGTGACTGTGTGTTGGCATCTGTGTATGTGTGTTTGTGTTTTCATGTGTATATGCTTGTGAGTGTGTAATTTTGTGTGTGTATAGGTGCGAGTCCATTTTTGAGTACGTATGAATATGTGAGTGAGAGCGAGAGTAGGTACATATGTGTGATTGTATGTGCGTATAGTGTTGAGTGTGTATTTCTGTGTGTGTGTAGGTGTGTGAGCCTATTTTTGAGTGTGTGTTTGTGACTTACTGTGTAAGTGTGTATGTTGGTGTGTGAGTGCTTGTGTCCAAGGGTGTATGTATATGACTGTTTTTGTGTAAGGGTTTTTGTGTGTGCTGGTGTGTGATGTGTACAATACTGTGTTTTGCGTTATGTGTCTGTGTGTTGTGTTTGTGTTTGTACTCGTGCATTTGTGTGTACGTGTAGGTTCATATGTGTGTGAGGGTGAATGTGTGTGTGCTTTTGAGTGTGTGTATGGGTGTGTGCAGGTGTGTTGGAATCTGTGTATGTGTGTGATTATGTTTGTATGTGCATAGGCTTGTGAGTGCGTATTTGTGTGTGTAGGTGTTTGAGATTATTTTTGAGTGTGAGTGAGTATAAATGTGTGAGTGACTGAAAGGGGGTACATATGTGATATGGCATGTACATATGTTTGTGAGGTGAGTGTGTGACTTCTGTGTTTATAAGTGTGTAAAGTGTGTGTGACTGTTGGCATCGGTGCATGTGTGTTTGTGTTTTCATGTGTATATGCCTGGGAGTGTATATTCTTGTGTGTGTATAGGTGTGAGTCTATCTTTGAGTGAGTGAGTATGACTGTGTGAGTCAGAGTTAGAGTGGGTAAATTGTGTGATTGTATGTGTGTATATTTGTGAGTGTGTATTTCTGTGTGTGTGTAGGTGTGTGAGTCTACTTTTGAGTGCGAGTGAGTACGAAGGTGTGAGTGAGTGACAGGTGTGCATAATGTGTGATTGTATGTGCGTATATATGTGAGTGTGTATTTCTGTACGTGTGTAATGTGTGACTGTGTGTTGGCATGTGTGCTTGTGTTTTGACGTGTATATGCTTGTGAGTGTGCCTTTTTGTGTGTGTATAGGTGTGAGTCAATTTTTAAGTAAGTGCGTATGACTGTGTGAGTGAGAGTGAGAGTGGGTACCTATGTGTGATTGTATGTGTGTATACTTGTGAGTGCATATTTCTGCGTGTGTGAGTGTGTAAGTGTGGGTGTTTGTATCTGAGTTTGAGGGAATGTGAGAGAGTGTGTCTGTGTTTGTGTGTGTACGTTTGATAGCATGTGTCGGTGAGTGTGTGTCAGTGACAGTCTGCGTGAGAGTTTTATTCGTGGGAGTTGGCTTCTGTGTTTCAGTACGTATTTCAATGTGTGTGAGTTATGTGTGGGTGTGTGTGACTGATGGGTCTTAGTGGGTTGGCTTATGGGTCAGAGTATGAATTCAAGGGTGTGTGTGTGTTTGTGTGTGTGAGTGTGAAAGCATGTGAATGCGTTTGGTGTGAGGGTGGGTGTGTGAGTGTTGGTGTTCATGGGTTTGTATGGGTGTGCATGAGTGTGTGTTGTCATCTGTGCATGTGGGCATTTGTGTTTGTAGGTGTATATGCTTGTGAGTGGGTATTTGTGTGTGGGTAGGTGTTTGAATCTCTTTTTGAGTGTGAGTGAGTATAAATGTTTGAGTGACGGAAAGGGGGTACATATGTGATATTGTATGTACCTGTTTGTGAGTGTGTATTTTTGTGTGTGTAGAGGTGTGAGTCTATTTTTGAGTAAGGGGGTATGAGTGTGTGAGTCGGAGTAAGAGTGGGGACATAGGTGTGACTGTATGTGCGTATATTTGTGAGTATGTATTTCTGTGTGTGGGTGTGGGTGTGTGAGTCTGTTTTTGAGTGTGAGTGAGTATGAATGTGTGAGTGAATGACGGGGTGCATATGTGTGATTGTATGGGCACATGTTTGTGAGTCTGTATTTCTGTGTGTGTGGGTGTGTAAGAGGGTGTATAAATGTGTGTTTCAGTGAATGCGAGAGAGCGTATTCCCGTGTGTGTTTGTGTTTCTGTGTGTGTGTGATTGCATGTGGTGTTGAGTGTGTGAGTGTGAGTGACAGAGTCAATGTGAGAATTTTGTTTTTGTGAGTTGGCTTGTGTGTCTGTGTGTGTTTGAATGTGTATGTGAGGGGTGAGTGTGTGTATTTGTGTGATGTGTCTTAGTGGGTTGGCATGTGTGTCTGAGTATGGATTCAAATGCTTTGGAGGGTGTTTGTGTGTGAGTGCGAGACAGAGTAAATGTGTAAACGTGTAGGTGTATGAGCGTGTGAGTTTTGAATGTGTGTGTAAGTGACTGTGCGGGAGTGTAAATGTGAGTGTGCGAGCGTCTGTAATTTTTTTCTCTGTAGGTGTGCATGTGATTGCAAGGGAGTCATGTGTGGGTGAGTGTGAGTGTGAGTTTTGGGGTGTTGGTGGGTGTATGTGAGTGAATGTGTGACTGCATCTGTGTGTACATGTGTATTTGAACATGAATTTCTTTGTTCATGGGTGCGAGAGTTAGTGTGAATGAGTTAGTGTGTGACATTGTGTTTTGGTGTGGGGAGGTGTGTGAGAATGTGCAGGCGTTTGCAAGTGAGTGTGTCAGTGAGTTTGGGATTGAGTGGGCGTTGGTGCTTGGGTGCGGGAGTGTGAATGATTGTGTGAGGTTGGTTCTTGTGTGCGTTGGTGTGAGTGTGTGCGTGTGTGTGTGTATGTGTGTGAGTGCATGCAGTGGGAGATATGTGGGTGAGTATGAGAGTCAGTGAATGAGTGCATTTGTATGTTACTGTGTTGGCTTGGGTGTATTCACATGTCTGCGTATGCACGTGTGTTTTTTAAGTGTGATTGTGTTTTTCTGTGAGTGTGTGAATGTGAGGGTAGGGGTGTGTGTGTTGTCTCCTGTGTGTGTTCGCATGTGTGTTAGTGTTTGTTTATATCTGTGTGTGTTTCTGTGTTTGTACGTGTCTGATTACATTTGAGTGTCAGAGTTAGAGTGGGTAAATTGAGTGATTGTATGTGTGTATATTTGTGAGTGTTTATTTCTGTGTGTGTGTAGATGTGTGAGTCTACTTTTGAGTGCGAGTGAGTACGAAGGTGTGAGTGAGTGACAGGTGTGCATAATGTGTGATTGTATGTGCGTATATATGTGAGTGTGTATTTCTGTACGTGTGTAATGTGTGACTGTGTGTTGGCATGTGTGCTTGTGTTTTTACGTGTATATGCTTGTGAGTGTGCCTTTTTGTGTGTGTATAGGTGTGAGTCAATTTTTAAGTAAGTGCGTATGACTGTGTGAGTGAGAGTGAGAGTGGGTACCTATGTGTGATTGTATGTGTGTATACTTGTGAGTGCATATTTCTGCGTGTGTGAGTGTGTAAGTGTGGGTGTTTGTATCTGAGTTTGAGGGAATGTGAGAGAGTGTGTCTGTGTTTGTGTGTGTACGTTTGATAGCATGTGTCGGTGAGTGTGTGTCAGTGACAGTCTGCGTGAGAGTTTTATTCGTGGGAGTTGGCTTCTGTGTTTCAGTACGTATTTCAATGTGTGTGAGTTATGTGTGGGTGTGTGTGACTGATGGGTCTTAGTGGGTTGGCTTATGGGTCAGAGTATGAATTCAAGGGTGTGTGTGTGTTTGTGTGTGTGAGTGTGAAAGCATGTGAATGCGTTTGGTGTGAGGGTGGGTGTGTGAGTGTTGGTGTTCATGGGTTTGTATGGGTGTGCATGAGTGTGTGTTGTCATCTGTGCATGTGGGCATTTGTGTTTGTAGGTGTATATGCTTGTGAGTGGGTATTTGTGTGTGGGTAGGTGTTTGAATCTCTTTTTGAGTGTGAGTGAGTATAAATGTTTGAGTGACAGAAAGGGGGTACATATGCGATATTGTATGTACCTGTTTGTGAGTGTGTATTTTTGTGTGTGTAGAGGTGTGAGTCTATTTTTGAGTAAGGGGGTATGAGTGTGTGAGTCGGAGTAAGAGTGGGGACATAGGTGTGACTGTATGTGCGTATATTTGTGAGTATGTATTTCTGTGTGTGGGTGTGGGTGTGTGAGTCTGTTTTTGAGTGTGAGTGAGTATGAATGTGTGAGTGAATGACGGGGTACATAGGTGTGATTGTACGGGCCTATGTTTGTGAGTCCGTATTTCTGTGTGTGTGGGTGTGTAAGAGGGTGCATAAATGTGTGTTTCAGTGAATGCGAGAGAGCGTATTCCCGTGTGTGTTTGTGTTTCTGTGTGTGTGTGATTGCATGTGGTGTTGAGTGTGTGAGTGTGAGTGACAGAGTCAATGTGAGAATTTTGTTTTTGTGAGTTGGCTTGTGTGTTTGTGTGTGTTTGAAAGTGTATGTGAGCGGTGAGTGTGTGTATTTGTGTGATGTGTCTTAGTGGGTTGGCATGTGTGTCTGAGTATGGATTCAAATGCTTTGGAGGGTGTTTGTGTGTGAGTGCGAGACAGAGTAAATGTGTAAACGTGTAGGTGTATGAGCGTGTGAGTTTTGAATGTGTGTGTAAGTGACTGTGCGGGAGTGTAAATGTGAGTGTGCGAGCGTCTGGAATTTTTTCTCTGTAGGTGTGCATGTGATTGCAAGGGAGTCTTGTGTGGGTGAGTGTGAGTTTTGGGGTGTTGGTGGGTGTATGTGAGTGAATGTGTGACTGCATCTGTGTGTACATGTGTATTTGAACATGAATTTCTTTGTTCATGGGTGCGAGAGTTAGTGTGAATGAGTTAGTGTGTGACATTGTGTTTTGGTGTGGGGAGGTGTGTGAGAATGTGCAGGCGTTTGCAAGTGAGTGTGTCAGTGAGTTTGGGATTGAGTGTGCATTGGTACTTGGGTGCGGGAGTGTGAATGATTGTGTGAGGTTGGTTATTGTGTGCATTGGTGTGAGTGTGTGCGTGTGTGTGTATGTGTGTGAGTGCATGCAGTGGGAGATATGTGGGTGAGTATGAGAGTCAGTGAATGAGTGCATTTGTATGTTACTGTGTTGGCTTGGGTGTATTCACATGTCTGCGTATGCACGTGTGTTTTTTAAGTGTGATTGTGTTTTTCTGTGAGTGTGTGAATGTGAGGGTAGGGGTGTGTGTGTTGTCTCCTGTGTGTGTTCGCATGTGTGTTAGTGTTTGTTTATATCTGTGTGTGTTTCTGTGTTTGTACGTGTCTGATTACATTTGAGTGTGAATTTGTAAATATGTGCCTGAATGAGCGTGTGCATCTATGTTTGTGATTGTGGACGTTTGGGTGTGTGTACGTGTACATATCTGAGTGTGTATGGCTGTGAGTGTTTGTGAATGAGTCAGTGTGTGTGTGTATGGGTGTGTACGTGTGTGTGTGTGAGATGGGAACGGGTGTGCGTTTGTGATGTGTGTCAGTGTGTTGCCTCGGGTTTGAGTATCGATTCAATATTGTGGGTGAGTTTGTGGGTGAGTGTGTGTGTGAGAGAGTGTGAATGTCTGCATGTGTATGTTCATGTGTGTAAGTGTGTGTGAGGGTGAGTGTGTGACTTGTGTGGTTATAAGTGTGTAAGGGTGTGTGTGACTGTGTGTTGGCATCTGTGTATGTGTGTTTGTGTTTTCATGTGTATATGCTTGTGAGTATGTAATTTTGTGTGTGTATAGGTGCGAGTCCATTTTTGAGTACGTATGAATATGTGAGTGAGAGCGAGAGTAGGTACATATGTGTGATTGTATGTGCGTATAGTGTTGAGTGTGTATTTCTGTGTGTGTGTAGGTGTGTGAGCCTATTTTTGAGTGTGAGTGTTTGTGACTTACTGTGTAAGTGTGTATGTTGGTGTGTGAGTGCTTGTGTCCAAGGGTGTATGTATATGAATGTTTTTGTGTAAGGGTTTTTGTGTGTGCTGGTGTGTGATGTGTACAATACTGTGTTTTGCGTTATGTGTCTGTGTGTTGTGTTTGTGTTTGTACTCGTGCATTTGTGTGTACGTGTAGGTTCATATGTGTGTGAGGGTGAATGTGTGTGTGCTTTTGAGTGTGTGTATGGGTGTGTGCAGGTGTGTTGGCATCTGTGTATGTGTGTGATTATGTTTGTATGTGCATAGGCTTGTGAGTGCGTATTTGTGTGTGTAGGTGTTTGAGATTATTTTTGAGTGTGAGTGAGTATAAATGTGTGAGTGACTGAAAGGGGGTACATATGTGATAAGGCATGTACATATGTTTGTGAGGTGAGTGTGTGACTTCTGTGTTTATAAGTGTGTAAAGTGTGTGTGACTGTTGGCATCGGTGCATGTGTGTTTGTGTTTTCATGTGTATATGCCTGGGAGTGTATATTCTTGTGTGTGTATAGGTGTGAGTCTATCTTTGAGTGAGTGAGTATGACTGTGTGAGTCAGAGTTAGAGTGGGTAAATTGTGTGATTGTATGTGTGTATATTTGTGAGTGTGTATTTCTGTGTGTGTGTAGGTGTGTGAGTCTACTTTTGAGTGCGAGTGAGTACGAAGGTGTGAGTGAGTGACAGGTGTGCATAATGTGTGATTGTATGTGCGTATATATGTGAGTGTGTATTTCTGTACGTGTGTAATGTGTGACTGTGTGTTGTCATGTGTGCTTGTGTTTTGACGTGTATATGCTTGTGAGTGTGCCTTTTTGTGTGTGTATAGGTGTGAGTCAATTTTTAAGTAAGTGCGTATGACTGTGTGAGTGAGAGTGAGAGTGGGTACCTATGTGTGATTGTATGTGTGTATACTTGTGAGTGCATATTTCCGCGTGTGTGAGTGTGTAAGTGTGGGTGTTTGTATCTGAGTTTGAGGGAATGTGAGAGAGTGTGTCTGTGTTTGTGTGTGTACGTTTGATAGCATGTGTCGGTGAGTGTGTGTCAGTGACAGTCTGCGTGAGAGTTTTATTCGTGGGAGTTGGCTTCTGTGTTTCAGTACGTATTTCAATGTGTGTGAGTTATGTGTGGGTGTGTGTGACTGATGGGTCTTAGTGGGTTGGCTTATGGGTCAGAGTATGAATTCAAGGGTGTGTGTGTGTTTGTGTGTGTGAGTGTGAAAGCATGTGAATGCGTTTGGTGTGAGGGTGGGTGTGTGAGTGTTGGTGTTCATGGGTTTGTATGGGTGTGCATGAGTGTGTGTTGTCATCTGTGCATGTGGGCATTTGTGTTTGTAGGTGTATATGCTTGTGAGTGGGTATTTGTGTGTGGGTAGGTGTTTGAATCTCTTTTTGAGTGTGAGTGAGTATAAATGTTTGAGTGACAGAAAGGGGGTACATATGCGATATTGTATGTACCTGTTTGTGAGTGTGTATTTTTGTGTGTGTAGAGGTGTGAGTCTATTTTTGAGTAAGGGGGTATGAGTGTGTGAGTCGGAGTAAGAGTGGGGACATAGGTGTGACTGTATGTGCGTATATTTGTGAGTATGTATTTCTGTGTGTGGGTGTGGGTGTGTGAGTCTGTTTTTGAGTGTGAGTGAGTATGAATGTGTGAGTGAATGACGGGGTACATAGGTGTGATTGTACGGGCCTATGTTTGTGAGTCCGTATTTCTGTGTGTGTGGGTGTGTAAGAGGGTGCATAAATGTGTGTTTCAGTGAATGCGAGAGAGCGTATTCCCGTGTGTGTTTGTGTTTCTGTGTGTGTGTGATTGCATGTGGTGTTGAGTGTGTGAGTGTGAGTGACAGAGTCAATGTGAGAATTTTGTTTTTGTGAGTTGGCTTGTGTGTTTGTGTGTGTTTGAAAGTGTATGTGAGCGGTGAGTGTGTGTATTTGTGTGATGTGTCTTAGTGGGTTGGCATGTGTGTCTGAGTATGGATTCAAATGCTTTGGAGGGTGTTTGTGTGTGAGTGCGAGACAGAGTAAATGTGTAAACGTGTAGGTGTATGAGCGTGTGAGTTTTGAATGTGTGTGTAAGTGACTGTGCGGGAGTGTAAATGTGAGTGTGCGAGCGTCTGGAATTTTTTCTCTGTAGGTGTGCATGTGATTGCAAGGGAGTCTTGTGTGGGTGAGTGTGAGTTTTGGGGTGTTGGTGGGTGTATGTGAGTGAATGTGTGACTGCATCTGTGTGTACATGTGTATTTGAACATGAATTTCTTTGTTCATGGGTGCGAGAGTTAGTGTGAATGAGTTAGTGTGTGACATTGTGTTTTGGTGTGGGGAGGTGTGTGAGAATGTGCAGGCGTTTGCAAGTGAGTGTGTCAGTGAGTTTGGGATTGAGTGTGCATTGGTACTTGGGTGCGGGAGTGTGAATGATTGTGTGAGGTTGGTTATTGTGTGCATTGGTGTGAGTGTGTGCGTGTGTGTGTATGTGTGTGAGTGCATGCAGTGGGAGATATGTGGGTGAGTATGAGAGTCAGTGAATGAGTGCATTTGTATGTTACTGTGTTGGCTTGGGTGTATTCACATGTCTGCGTATGCACGTGTGTTTTTTAAGTGTGATTGTGTTTTTCTGTGAGTGTGTGAATGTGAGGGTAGGGGTGTGTGTGTTGTCTCCTGTGTGTGTTCGCATGTGTGTTAGTGTTTGTTTATATCTGTGTGTGTTTCTGTGTTTGTACGTGTCTGATTACATTTGAGTGTGAATTTGTAAATATGTGCCTGAATGAGCGTGTGCATCTATGTTTGTGATTGTGGACGTTTGGGTGTGTGTACGTGTACATATCTGAGTGTGTATGGCTGTGAGTGTTTGTGAATGAGTCAGTGTGTGTGTGTATGGGTGTGTACGTGTGTGTGTGTGAGATGGGAACGGGTGTGCGTTTGTGATGTGTGTCAGTGTGTTGCCTCGGGTTTGAGTATCGATTCAATATTGTGGGTGAGTTTGTGGGTGAGTGTGTGTGTGAGAGAGTGTGAATGTCTGCATGTGTATGTTCATGTGTGTAAGTGTGTGTGAGGGTGAGTGTGTGACTTGTGTGGTTATAAGTGTGTAAGGGTGTGTGTGACTGTGTGTTGGCATCTGTGTATGTGTGTTTGTGTTTTCATGTGTATATGCTTGTGAGTATGTAATTTTGTGTGTGTATAGGTGCGAGTCCATTTTTGAGTACGTATGAATATGTGAGTGAGAGCGAGAGTAGGTACATATGTGTGATTGTATGTGCGTATAGTGTTGAGTGTGTATTTCTGTGTGTGTGTAGGTGTGTGAGCCTATTTTTGAGTGTGAGTGTTTGTGACTTACTGTGTAAGTGTGTATGTTGGTGTGTGAGTGCTTGTGTCCAAGGGTGTATGTATATGAATGTTTTTGTGTAAGGGTTTTTGTGTGTGCTGGTGTGTGATGTGTACAATACTGTGTTTTGCGTTATGTGTCTGTGTGTTGTGTTTGTGTTTGTACTCGTGCATTTGTGTGTACGTGTAGGTTCATATGTGTGTGAGGGTGAATGTGTGTGTGCTTTTGAGTGTGTGTATGGGTGTGTGCAGGTGTGTTGGCATCTGTGTATGTGTGTGATTATGTTTGTATGTGCATAGGCTTGTGAGTGCGTATTTGTGTGTGTAGGTGTTTGAGATTATTTTTGAGTGTGAGTGAGTATAAATGTGTGAGTGACTGAAAGGGGGTACATATGTGATAAGGCATGTACATATGTTTGTGAGGTGAGTGTGTGACTTCTGTGTTTATAAGTGTGTAAAGTGTGTGTGACTGTTGGCATCGGTGCATGTGTGTTTGTGTTTTCATGTGTATATGCCTGGGAGTGTATATTCTTGTGTGTGTATAGGTGTGAGTCTATCTTTGAGTGAGTGAGTATGACTGTGTGAGTCAGAGTTAGAGTGGGTAAATTGTGTGATTGTATGTGTGTATATTTGTGAGTGTGTATTTCTGTGTGTGTGTAGGTGTGTGAGTCTACTTTTGAGTGCGAGTGAGTACGAAGGTGTGAGTGAGTGACAGGTGTGCATAATGTGTGATTGTATGTGCGTATATATGTGAGTGTGTATTTCTGTACGTGTGTAATGTGTGACTGTGTGTTGGCATGTGTGCTTGTGTTTTGACGTGTATATGCTTGTGAGTGTGCCTTTTTGTGTGTGTATAGGTGTGAGTCTATTTTTAAGTAAGTGCGTATGACTGTGTGAGTGAGAGTGAGAGTGGGTACCTATGTGTGATTGTATGTGTGTATACTTGTGAGTGCATATTTCCGCGTGTGTGAGTGTGTAAGTGTGGGTGTTTGTATCTGAGTTTGAGGGAATGTGAGAGAGTGTGTCTGTGTTTGTGTGTGTACGTTTGATAGCATGTGTCGGTGAGTGTGTGTCAGTGACAGTCTGCATGAGAGTTTTATTCGTGGGAGTTGGCTTCTGTGTTTCAGTACGTATTTCAATGTGTGTGAGTTATGTGTGGGTGTGTGTGACTGATGGGTCTTAGTGGGTTGGCTTATGGGTCAGAGTATGAATTCAAGGGTGTGTGTGTGTTTGTGTGTGTGAGTGTGAAAGCATGTGAATGCGTTTGGTGTGAGGGTGGGTGTGTGAGTGTTGGTGTTCATGGGTTTGTATGGGTGTGCATGAGTGTGTGTTGTCATCTGTGCATGTGGGCATTTGTGTTTGTAGGTGTATATGCTTGTGAGTGGGTATTTGTGTGTGTGTAGGTGTTTGAATCTCTTTTTGAGTGTGAGTGAGTATAAATGTTTGAGTGACGGAAAGGGGGTACATATGTGATATTGTATGTACCTGTTTGTGAATGTGTATTTTTGTGTGTGTAGAGGTGTGAGTCTATTTTTGAGTAAGGGGGTATGAGTGTGTGAGTCGGAGTAAGAGTGGGGACATAGGTGTGACTGTATGTGCGTATATTTGTGAGTATGTATTTCTGTGTGTGGGTGTGGGTGTGTGAGTCTGTTTTTGAGTGTGAGTGAGTATGAATGTGTGAGTGAATGACGGGGTGCATATGTGTGATTGTATGGGCACATGTTTGTGAGTCTGTATTTCTGTGTGTGTGGGTGTGTAAGAGGGTGTATAAATGTGTGTTTCAGTGAATGCGAGAGAGCGTATTCCCGTGTGTGTTTGTGTTTCTGTGTGTGTGTGATTGCATGTGGTGTTGAGTGTGTGA
The DNA here is from genome assembly GCF_047511655.1 of Castor canadensis. Taxonomy (NCBI): domain Eukaryota; kingdom Metazoa; phylum Chordata; class Mammalia; order Rodentia; family Castoridae; genus Castor; species Castor canadensis. The sequence continues at coordinate 85,243,685 of NC_133386.1, forward strand.
GTGTGAGTGACAGAGTCAATGTGAGAATTTTGTTTTTGTGAGTTGGCTTGTGTGTCTGTGTGTGTTTGAATGTGTATGTGAGGGGTGAGTGTGTGTATTTGTGTGATGTGTCTTAGTGGGTTGGCATGTGTGTCTGAGTATGGATTCAAATGCTTTGGAGGGTGTTTGTGTGTGAGTGCGAGACAGAGTAAATGTGTAAACGTGTAGGTGTATGAGCGTGTGAGTTTTGAATGTGTGTGTAAGTGACTGTGCGGGAGTGTAAATGTGAGTGTGCGAGCGTCTGTAATTTTTTTCTCTGTAGGTGTGCATGTGATTGCAAGGGAGTCATGTGTGGGTGAGTGTGAGTGTGAGTTTTGGGGTGTTGGTGGGTGTATGTGAGTGAATGTGTGACTGCATCTGTGTGTACATGTGTATTTGAACATGAATTTCTTTGTTCATGGGTGCGAGAGTTAGTGTGAATGAGTTAGTGTGTGACATTGTGTTTTGGTGTGGGGAGGTGTGTGAGAATGTGCAGGCGTTTGCAAGTGAGTGTGTCAGTGAGTTTGGGATTGAGTGGGCGTTGGTGCTTGGGTGCGGGAGTGTGAATGATTGTGTGAGGTTGGTTCTTGTGTGCGTTGGTGTGAGTGTGTGCGTGTGTGTGTGTATGTGTGTGAGTGCATGCAGTGGGAGATATGTGGGTGAGTATGAGAGTCAGTGAATGAGTGCATTTGTATGTTACTGTGTTGGCTTGGGTGTATTCACATGTCTGCGTATGCACGTGTGTTTTTTAAGTGTGATTGTGTTTTTCTGTGAGTGTGTGAATGTGAGGGTAGGGGTGTGTGTGTTGTCTCCTGTGTGTGTTCACATGTGTGTTAGTGTTTGTTTATATCTGTGTGTGTTTCTGTGTTTGTACGTGTCTGATTACATTTGAGTGTGAATTTGTAAATATGTGCATGAATGAGCGTGTGCATCTATGTTTGTGATTGTGGACGTTTGGGTGTGTGTACGTGTACATATCTGAGTGTGTATGGCAGTGAGTGTTTGTGAATGAGTCAGTGTGTGTGTGTATGGGTGTGTACGTGTGTGTGTGTGAGATGGGAACGGGTGTGCGTTTGTGATGTGTGTCAGTGTGTTGCCTCGGGTTTGAGTATCGATTCAATATTGTGGGTGAGTTTGTGGGTGAGTGTGTGTGTGAGAGAGTGTGAATGTCTGCATGTGTATGTTCATATGTGTGTAAGTGTGTGTGAGGGTGAGTGTGTGACTTGTGTGGTTATAAGTGTGTAAGGGTGTGTGTGACTGTGTGTTGGCATCTGTGTATGTGTGTTTGTGTTTTCATGTGTATATGCTTGTGAGTGTGTAATTTTGTGTGTGTATAGGTGCGAGTCCATTTTTGAGTACGTATGAATATGTGAGTGAGAGCGAGAGTAGGTACATATGTGTGATTGTATGTGCGTATAGTGTTGAGTGTGTATTTCTGTGTGTGTGTAGGTGTGTGAGCCTATTTTTGAGTGTGTGTTTGTGACTTACTGTGTAAGTGTGTATGTTGGTGTGTGAGTGCTTGTGTCCAAGGGTGTATGTATGTGACTGTTTTTGTGTAAGGGTTTTTGTGTGTGCTGGTGTGTGATGTGTACAATACTGTGTTTTGCGTTATGTGTCTGTGTGTTGTGTTTGTGTTTGTACTCGTGCATTTGTGTGTACGTGTAGGTTCATATGTGTGTGAGGGTGAATGTGTGTGTGCTTTTGAGTGTGTGTATGGGTGTGTGCAGGTGTGTTGGAATCTGTGTATGTGTGTGATTATGTTTGTATGTGCATAGGCTTGTGAGTGCGTATTTGTGTGTGTAGGTGTTTGAGATTATTTTTGAGTGTGAGTGAGTATAAATGTGTGAGTGACTGAAAGGGGGTACATATGTGATATGGCATGTACATATGTTTGTGAGGTGAGTGTGTGACTTCTGTGTTTATAAGTGTGTAAAGTGTGTGTGACTGTTGGCATCGGTGCATGTGTGTTTGTGTTTTCATGTGTATATGCCTGGGAGTGTATATTCTTGTGTGTGTATAGGTGTGAGTCTATCTTTGAGTGAGTGAGTATGACTGTGTGAGTCAGAGTTAGAGTGGGTAAATTGTGTGATTGTATGTGTGTATATTTGTGAGTGTGTATTTCTGTGTGTGTGTAGGTGTGTGAGTCTACTTTTGAGTGCGAGTGAGTACGAAGGTGTGAGTGAGTGACAGGTGTGCATAATGTGTGATTGTATGTGCGTATATATGTGAGTGTGTATTTCTGTACGTGTGTAATGTGTGACTGTGTGTTGGCATGTGTGCTTGTGTTTTTACGTGTATATGCTTGTGAGTGTGCCTTTTTGTGTGTGTATAGGTGTGAGTCAATTTTTAAGTAAGTGCGTATGACTGTGTGAGTGAGAGTGAGAGTGGGTACCTATGTGTGATTGTATGTGTGTATACTTGTGAGTGCATATTTCTGCGTGTGTGAGTGTGTAAGTGTGGGTGTTTGTATCTGAGTTTGAGGGAATGTGAGAGAGTGTGTCTGTGTTTGTGTGTGTACGTTTGATAGCATGTGTCGGTGAGTGTGTGTCAGTGACAGTCTGCGTGAGAGTTTTATTCGTGGGAGTTGGCTTCTGTGTTTCAGTACGTATTTCAATGTGTGTGAGTTATGTGTGGGTGTGTGTGACTGATGGGTCTTAGTGGGTTGGCTTATGGGTCAGAGTATGAATTCAAGGGTGTGTGTGTGTTTGTGTGTGTGAGTGTGAAAGCATGTGAATGCGTTTGGTGTGAGGGTGGGTGTGTGAGTGTTGGTGTTCATGGGTTTGTATGGGTGTGCATGAGTGTGTGTTGTCATCTGTGCATGTGGGCATTTGTGTTTGTAGGTGTATATGCTTGTGAGTGGGTATTTGTGTGTGGGTAGGTGTTTGAATCTCTTTTTGAGTGTGAGTGAGTATAAATGTTTGAGTGACGGAAAGGGGGTACATATGTGATATTGTATGTACCTGTTTGTGAGTGTGTATTTTTGTGTGTGTAGAGGTGTGAGTCTATTTTTGAGTAAGGGGGTATGAGTGTGTGAGTCGGAGTAAGAGTGGGGACATAGGTGTGACTGTATGTGCGTATATTTGTGAGTATGTATTTCTGTGTGTGGGTGTGGGTGTGTGAGTCTGTTTTTGAGTGTGAGTGAGTATGAATGTGTGAGTGAATGACGGGGTGCATATGTGTGATTGTATGGGCACATGTTTGTGAGTCTGTATTTCTGTGTGTGTGGGTGTGTAAGAGGGTGTATAAATGTGTGTTTCAGTGAATGCGAGAGAGCGTATTCCCGTGTGTGTTTGTGTTTCTGTGTGTGTGTGATTGCATGTGGTGTTGAGTGTGTGAGTGTGAGTGACAGAGTCAATGTGAGAATTTTGTTTTTGTGAGTTGGCTTGTGTGTCTGTGTGTGTTTGAATGTGTATGTGAGGGGTGAGTGTGTGTATTTGTGTGATGTGTCTTAGTGGGTTGGCATGTGTGTCTGAGTATGGATTCAAATGCTTTGGAGGGTGTTTGTGTGTGAGTGCGAGACAGAGTAAATGTGTAAACGTGTAGGTGTATGAGCGTGTGAGTTTTGAATGTGTGTGTAAGTGACTGTGCGGGAGTGTAAATGTGAGTGTGCGAGCGTCTGTAATTTTTTTCTCTGTAGGTGTGCATGTGATTGCAAGGGAGTCATGTGTGGGTGAGTGTGAGTGTGAGTTTTGGGGTGTTGGTGGGTGTATGTGAGTGAATGTGTGACTGCATCTGTGTGTACATGTGTATTTGAACATGAATTTCTTTGTTCATGGGTGCGAGAGTTAGTGTGAATGAGTTAGTGTGTGACATTGTGTTTTGGTGTGGGGAGGTGTGTGAGAATGTGCAGGCGTTTGCAAGTGAGTGTGTCAGTGAGTTTGGGATTGAGTGGGCGTTGGTGCTTGGGTGCGGGAGTGTGAATGATTGTGTGAGGTTGGTTCTTGTGTGCGTTGGTGTGAGTGTGTGCGTGTGTGTGTGTATGTGTGTGAGTGCATGCAGTGGGAGATATGTGGGTGAGTATGAGAGTCAGTGAATGAGTGCATTTGTATGTTACTGTGTTGGCTTGGGTGTATTCACATGTCTGCGTATGCACGTGTGTTTTTTAAGTGTGATTGTGTTTTTCTGTGAGTGTGTGAATGTGAGGGTAGGGGTGTGTGTGTTGTCTCCTGTGTGTGTTCACATGTGTGTTAGTGTTTGTTTATATCTGTGTGTGTTTCTGTGTTTGTACGTGTCTGATTACATTTGAGTGTGAATTTGTAAATATGTGCATGAATGAGCGTGTGCATCTATGTTTGTGATTGTGGACGTTTGGGTGTGTGTACGTGTACATATCTGAGTGTGTATGGCTGTGAGTGTTTGTGAATGAGTCAGTGTGTGTGTGTATGGGTGTGTACGTGTGTGTGTGTGAGATGGGAACGGGTGTGCGTTTGTGATGTGTGTCAGTGTGTTGCCTCGGGTTTGAGTATCGATTCAATATTGTGGGTGATTTTGTGGGTGAGTGTGTGTGTGAGAGAGTGTGAATGTCTGCATGTGTATGTTCATATGTGTGTAAGTGTGTGTGAGGGTGAGTGTGTGACTTGTGTGGTTATAAGTGTGTAAGGGTGTGTGTGACTGTGTGTTGGCATCTGTGTATGTGTGTTTGTGTTTTCATGTGTATATGCTTGTGAGTGTGTAATTTTGTGTGTGTATAGGTGCGAGTCCATTTTTGAGTACGTATGAATATGTGAGTGAGAGCGAGAGTAGGTACATATGTGTGATTGTATGTGCGTATAGTGTTGAGTGTGTATTTCTGTGTGTGTGTAGGTGTGTGAGCCTATTTTTGAGTGTGTGTTTGTGACTTACTGTGTAAGTGTGTATGTTGGTGTGTGAGTGCTTGTGTCCAAGGGTGTATGTATATGAATGTTTTTGTGTAAGGGTTTTTGTGTGTGCTGGTGTGTGATGTGTACAATACTGTGTTTTGCGTTATGTGTCTGTGTGTTGTGTTTGTGTTTGTACTCGTGCATTTGTGTGTACGTGTAGGTTCATATGTGTGTGAGGGTGAATGTGTGTGTGCTTTTGAGTGTGTGTATGGGTGTGTGCAGGTGTGTTGGCATCTGTGTATGTGTGTGATTATGTTTGTATGTGCATAGGCTTGTGAGTGCGTATTTGTGTGTGTAGGTGTTTGAGATTATTTTTGAGTGTGAGTGAGTATAAATGTGTGAGTGACTGAAAGGGGGTACATATGTGATATGGCATGTACATATGTTTGTGAGGTGAGTGTGTGACTTCTGTGTTTATAAGTGTGTAAAGTGTGTGTGACTGTTGGCATCGGTGCATGTGTGTTTGTGTTTTCATGTGTATATGCCTGGGAGTGTATATTCTTGTGTGTGTATAGGTGTGAGTCTATCTTTGAGTGAGTGAGTATGACTGTGTGAGTCAGAGTTAGAGTGGGTAAATTGTGTGATTGTATGTGTGTATATTTGTGAGTGTGTATTTCTGTGTGTGTGTAGGTGTGTGAGTCTACTTTTGAGTGCGAGTGAGTACGAAGGTGTGAGTGAGTGACAGGTGTGCATAATGTGTGATTGTATGTGCGTATATATGTGAGTGTGTATTTCTGTACGTGTGTAATGTGTGACTGTGTGTTGGCATGTGTGCTTGTGTTTTTACGTGTATATGCTTGTGAGTGTGCCTTTTTGTGTGTGTATAGGTGTGAGTCAATTTTTAAGTAAGTGCGTATGACTGTGTGAGTGAGAGTGAGAGTGGGTACCTATGTGTGATTGTATGTGTGTATACTTGTGAGTGCATATTTCTGCGTGTGTGAGTGTGTAAGTGTGGGTGTTTGTATCTGAGTTTGAGGGAATGTGAGAGAGTGTGTCTGTGTTTGTGTGTGTACGTTTGATAGCATGTGTCGGTGAGTGTGTGTCAGTGACAGTCTGCGTGAGAGTTTTATTCGTGGGAGTTGGCTTCTGTGTTTCAGTACGTATTTCAATGTGTGTGAGTTATGTGTGGGTGTGTGTGACTGATGGGTCTTAGTGGGTTGGCTTATGGGTCAGAGTATGAATTCAAGGGTGTGTGTGTGTTTGTGTGTGTGAGTGTGAAAGCATGTGAATGCGTTTGGTGTGAGGGTGGGTGTGTGAGTGTTGGTGTTCATGGGTTTGTATGGGTGTGCATGAGTGTGTGTTGTCATCTGTGCATGTGGGCATTTGTGTTTGTAGGTGTATATGCTTGTGAGTGGGTATTTGTGTGTGGGTAGGTGTTTGAATCTCTTTTTGAGTGTGAGTGAGTATAAATGTTTGAGTGACAGAAAGGGGGTACATATGTGATATTGTATGTACCTGTTTGTGAGTGTGTATTTTTGTGTGTGTAGAGGTGTGAGTCTATTTTTGAGTAAGGGGGTATGAGTGTGTGAGTCGGAGTAAGAGTGGGGACATAGGTGTGACTGTATGTGCGTATATTTGTGAGTATGTATTTCTGTGTGTGGGTGTGGGTGTGTGAGTCTGTTTTTGAGTGTGAGTGAGTATGAATGTGTGAGTGAATGACGGGGTACATAGGTGTGATTGTACGGGCCTATGTTTGTGAGTCCGTATTTCTGTGTGTGTGGGTGTGTAAGAGGGTGCATAAATGTGTGTTTCAGTGAATGCGAGAGAGCGTATTCCCGTGTGTGTTTGTGTTTCTGTGTGTGTGTGATTGCATGTGGTGTTGAGTGTGTGAGTGTGAGTGACAGAGTCAATGTGAGAATTTTGTTTTTGTGAGTTGGCTTGTGTGTTTGTGTGTGTTTGAAAGTGTATGTGAGCGGTGAGTGTGTGTATTTGTGTGATGTGTCTTAGTGGGTTGGCATGTGTGTCTGAGTATGGATTCAAATGCTTTGGAGGGTGTTTGTGTGTGAGTGCGAGACAGAGTAAATGTGTAAACGTGTAGGTGTATGAGCGTGTGAGTTTTGAATGTGTGTGTAAGTGACTGTGCGGGAGTGTAAATGTGAGTGTGCGAGCGTCTGGAATTTTTTTCTCTGTAGGTGTGCATGTGATTGCAAGGGAGTCATGTGTGGGTGAGTGTGAGTGTGAGTTTTGGGGTGTTGGTGGGTGTATGTGAGTGAATGTGTGACTGCATCTGTGTGTACATGTGTATTTGAACATGAATTTCTTTGTTCATGGGTGCGAGAGTTAGTGTGAATGAGTTAGTGTGTGACATTGTGTTTTGGTGTGGGGAGGTGTGTGAGAATGTGCAGGCGTTTGCAAGTGAGTGTGTCAGTGAGTTTGGGATTGAGTGTGCGTTGGTACTTGGGTGCGGGAGTGTGAATGATTGTGTGAGGTTGGTTATTGTGTGCATTGGTGTGAGTGTGTGCGTGTGTGTGTATGTGTGTGAGTGCATGCAGTGGGAGATATGTGGGTGAGTATGAGAGTCAGTGAATGAGTGCATTTGTATGTTACTGTGTTGGCTTGGGTGTATTCACATGTCTGCGTATGCACGTGTGTTTTTTAAGTGTGATTGTGTTTTTCTGTGAGTGTGTGAATGTGAGGGTAGGGGTGTGTGTGTTGTCTCCTGTGTGTGTTCGCATGTGTGTTAGTGTTTGTTTATATCTGTGTGTGTTTCTGTGTTTGTACGTGTCTGATTACATTTGAGTGTGAATTTGTAAATATGTGCCTGAATGAGCGTGTGCATCTATGTTTGTGATTGTGGACGTTTGGGTGTGTGTACGTGTACATATCTGAGTGTGTATGGCTGTGAGTGTTTGTGAATGAGTCAGTGTGTGTGTGTATGGGTGTGTACGTGTGTGTGTGTGAGATGGGAACGGGTGTGCCTTTGTGATGTGTGTCAGTGTGTTGCCTCGGGTTTGAGTATCGATTCAATATTGTGGGTGAGTTTGTGGGTGAGTGTGTGTGTGAGAGAGTGTGAATGTCTGCATGTGTATGTTCATGTGTGTAAGTGTGTGTGAGGGTGAGTGTGTGACTTGTGTGGTTATAAGTGTGTAAGGGTGTGTGTGACTGTGTGTTGGCATCTGTGTATGTGTGTTTGTGTTTTCATGTGTATATGCTTGTGAGTGTGTAATTTTGTGTGTGTATAGGTGCGAGTCCATTTTTGAGTACGTATGAATATGTGAGTGAGAGCGAGAGTAGGTACATATGTGTGATTGTATGTGCGTATAGTGTTGAGTGTGTATTTCTGTGTGTGTGTAGGTGTGTGAGCCTATTTTTGAGTGTGAGTGTTTGTGACTTACTGTGTAAGTGTGTATGTTGGTGTGTGAGTGCTTGTGTCCAAGGGTGTATGTATATGAATGTTTTTGTGTAAGGGTTTTTGTGTGGGCTGGTGTGTGATGTGTACAATATTGTGTTTTGCGTTATGTGTCTGTGTGTTGTGTTTGTGTTTGTACTCGTGCATTTGTGTGTACGTGTAGGTTCATATGTGTGTGAGGGTGAATGTGTGTGTGCTTTTGAGTGTGTGTATGGGTGTGTGCAGCTGTGTTGGCATCTGTGTATGTGTGTGTTTACGTTTGTATGTTGTGCATAGGCTTGTGAGTGCGTATTTGTGTGTGTAGGTGTTTGAGATTATTTTTGAGTGTGAGTGAGTATAAATGTGTGAGTGACTGAAAGGGGGTACATATGTGATATGGCATGTACATATGTTTGTGAGGTGAGTGTGTGACTTCTGTGTTTATAAGTGTGTAAAGGTGTGTGTGACTGTGGGCATCGGTGCATGTGTGTTTGTGTTTTCATGTGTATATGCCTGGGAGTGTATATTCTTGTGTGTGTGTATAGGTGTGAGTCTATCTTTGAGTGAGTATGACTGTGTGAGTCAGAGTTAGAGTGGGTAAATTGAGTGATTGTATGTGTGTATATTTGTGAGTGTGTATTTCTGTGTGTGTGTAGGTGTGTGAGTCTACTTTTGAGTGCGAGTGAGTACGAAGGTGTGAGTGAGTGACAGGTGTGCATAATGTGTGATTGTATGTGCGTATATATGTGAGTGTGTATTTCTGTACGTGTGTAATGTGTGACTGTGTGTTGGCATGTGTGCTTGTGTTTTTACGTGTATATGCTTGTGAGTGTGCCTTTTTGTGTGTGTATAGGTGTGAGTCAATTTTTAAGTAAGTGCGTATGACTGTGTGAGTGAGAGTGAGAGTGGGTACCTATGTGTGATTGTATGTGTGTATACTTGTGAGTGCATATTTCTGCGTGTGTGAGTGTGTAAGTGTGGGTGTTTGTATCTGAGTTTGAGGGAATGTGAGAGAGTGTGTCTGTGTTTGTGTGTGTACGTTTGATAGCATGTGTCGGTGAGTGTGTGTCAGTGACAGTCTGCGTGAGAGTTTTATTCGTGGGAGTTGGCTTCTGTGTTTCAGTACGTATTTCAATGTGTGTGAGTTATGTGTGGGTGTGTGTGACTGATGGGTCTTAGTGGGTTGGCTTATGGGTCAGAGTATGAATTCAAGGGTGTGTGTGTGTTTGTGTGTGTGAGTGTGAAAGCATGTGAATGCGTTTGGTGTGAGGGTGGGTGTGTGAGTGTTGGTGTTCATGGGTTTGTATGGGTGTGCATGAGTGTGTGTTGTCATCTGTGCATGTGGGCATTTGTGTTTGTAGGTGTATATGCTTGTGAGTGGGTATTTGTGTGTGGGTAGGTGTTTGAATCTCTTTTTGAGTGTGAGTGAGTATAAATGTTTGAGTGACAGAAAGGGGGTACATATGTGATATTGTATGTACCTGTTTGTGAGTGTGTATTTTTGTGTGTGTAGAGGTGTGAGTCTATTTTTGAGTAAGGGGGTATGAGTGTGTGAGTCGGAGTAAGAGTGGGGACATAGGTGTGACTGTATGTGCGTATATTTGTGAGTATGTATTTCTGTGTGTGGGTGTGGGTGTGTGAGTCTGTTTTTGAGTGTGAGTGAGTATGAATGTGTGAGTGAATGACGGGGTACATAGGTGTGATTGTACGGGCCTATGTTTGTGAGTCCGTATTTCTGTGTGTGTGGGTGTGTAAGAGGGTGCATAAATGTGTGTTTCAGTGAATGCGAGAGAGCGTATTCCCGTGTGTGTTTGTGTTTCTGTGTGTGTGTGATTGCATGTGGTGTTGAGTGTGTGAGTGTGAGTGACAGAGTCAATGTGAGAATTTTGTTTTTGTGAGTTGGCTTGTGTGTTTGTGTGTGTTTGAAAGTGTATGTGAGCGGTGAGTGTGTGTATTTGTGTGATGTGTCTTAGTGGGTTGGCATGTGTGTCTGAGTATGGATTCAAATGCTTTGGAGGGTGTTTGTGTGTGAGTGCGAGACAGAGTAAATGTGTAAACGTGTAGGTGTATGAGCGTGTGAGTTTTGAATGTGTGTGTAAGTGACTGTGCGGGAGTGTAAATGTGAGTGTGCGAGCGTCTGGAATTTTTTTCTCTGTAGGTGTGCATGTGATTGCAAGGGAGTCATGTGTGGGTGAGTGTGAGTGTGAGTGTGAGTTTTGGGGTGTTGGTGGGTGTATGTGAGTGAATGTGTGACTGCATCTGTGTGTACATGTGTATTTGAACATGAATTTCTTTGTTCATGGGTGCGAGAGTTAGTGTGAATGAGTTAGTGTGTGACATTGTGTTTTGGTGTGGGGAGGTGTGTGAGAATGTGCAGGCGTTTGCAAGTGAGTGTGTCAGTGAGTTTGGGATTGAGTGTGCATTGGTACTTGGGTGCGGGAGTGTGAATGATTGTGTGAGGTTGGTTATTGTGTGCATTGGTGTGAGTGTGTGCGTGTGTGTGTATGTGTGTGAGTGCATGCAGTGGGAGATATGTGGGTGAGTATGAGAGTCAGTGAATGAGTGCATTTGTATGTTACTGTGTTGGCTTGGGTGTATTCACATGTCTGCGTATGCACGTGTGTTTTTTAAGTGTGATTGTGTTTTTCTGTGAGTGTGTGAATGTGAGGGTAGGGGTGTGTGTGTTGTCTCCTGTGTGTGTTCGCATGTGTGTTAGTGTTTGTTTATATCTGTGTGTGTTTCTGTGTTTGTACGTGTCTGATTACATTTGAGTGTGAATTTGTAAATATGTGCCTGAATGAGCGTGTGCATCTATGTTTGTGATTGTGGACGTTTGGGTGTGTGTACGTGTACATATCTGAGTGTGTATGGCTGTGAGTGTTTGTGAATGAGTCAGTGTGTGTGTGTATGGGTGTGTACGTGTGTGTGTGTGAGATGGGAACGGGTGTGCCTTTGTGATGTGTGTCAGTGTGTTGCCTCGGGTTTGAGTATCGATTCAATATTGTGGGTGAGTTTGTGGGTGAGTGTGTGTGTGAGAGAGTGTGAATGTCTGCATGTGTATGTTCATGTGTGTAAGTGTGTGTGAGGGTGAGTGTGTGACTTGTGTGGTTATAAGTGTGTAAGGGTGTGTGTGACTGTGTGTTGGCATCTGTGTATGTGTGTTTGTGTTTTCATGTGTATATGCTTGTGAGTGTGTAATTTTGTGTGTGTATAGGTGCGAGTCCATTTTTGAGTACGTATGAATATGTGAGTGAGAGCGAGAGTAGGTACATATGTGTGATTGTATGTGCGTATAGTGTTGAGTGTGTATTTCTGTGTGTGTGTAGGTGTGTGAGCCTATTTTTGAGTGTGAGTGTTTGTGACTTACTGTGTAAGTGTGTATGTTGGTGTGTGAGTGCTTGTGTCCAAGGGTGTATGTATATGAATGTTTTTGTGTAAGGGTTTTTGTGTGTGCTGGTGTGTGATGTGTACAATATTGTGTTTTGCGTTATGTGTCTGTGTGTTGTGTTTGTGTTTGTACTCGTGCATTTGTGTGTACGTGTAGGTTCATATGTGTGTGAGGGTGAATGTGTGTGTGCTTTTGAGTGTGTGTATGGGTGTGTGCAGCTGTGTTGGCATCTGTGTATGTGTGTGTTTACGTTTGTATGTTGTGCATAGGCTTGTGAGTGCGTATTTGTGTGTGTAGGTGTTTGAGATTATTTTTGAGTGTGAGTGAGTATAAATGTGTGAGTGACTGAAAGGGGGTACATATGTGATATGGCATGTACATATGTTTGTGAGGTGAGTGTGTGACTTCTGTGTTTATAAGTGTGTAAAGGTGTGTGTGACTGTGGGCATCGGTGCATGTGTGTTTGTGTTTTCATGTGTATATGCCTGGGAGTGTATATTCTTGTGTGTGTGTATAGGTGTGAGTCTATCTTTGAGTGAGTATGACTGTGTGAGTCAGAGTTAGAGTGGGTAAATTGAGTGATTGTATGTGTGTATATTTGTGAGTGTGTATTTCTGTGTGTGTGTAGGTGTGTGAGTCTACTTTTGAGTGCGAGTGAGTACGAAGGTGTGAGTGAGTGACAGGTGTGCATAATGTGTGATTGTATGTGCGTATATATGTGAGTGTGTATTTCTGTACGTGTGTAATGTGTGACTGTGTGTTGGCATGTGTGCTTGTGTTTTTACGTGTATATGCTTGTGAGTGTGCCTTTTTGTGTGTGTATAGGTGTGAGTCAATTTTTAAGTAAGTGCGTATGACTGTGTGAGTGAGAGTGAGAGTGGGTACCTATGTGTGATTGTATGTGTGTATACTTGTGAGTGCATATTTCTGCGTGTGTGAGTGTGTAAGTGTGGGTGTTTGTATCTGAGTTTGAGGGAATGTGAGAGAGTGTGTCTGTGTTTGTGTGTGTACGTTTGATAGCATGTGTCGGTGAGTGTGTGTCAGTGACAGTCTGCGTGAGAGTTTTATTCGTGGGAGTTGGCTTCTGTGTTTCAGTACGTATTTCAATGTGTGTGAGTTATGTGTGGGTGTGTGTGACTGATGGGTCTTAGTGGGTTGGCTTATGGGTCAGAGTATGAATTCAAGGGTGTGTGTGTGTTTGTGTGTGTGAGTGTGAAAGCATGTGAATGCGTTTGGTGTGAGGGTGGGTGTGTGAGTGTTGGTGTTCATGGGTTTGTATGGGTGTGCATGAGTGTGTGTTGTCATCTGTGCATGTGGGCATTTGTGTTTGTAGGTGTATATGCTTGTGAGTGGGTATTTGTGTGTGGGTAGGTGTTTGAATCTCTTTTTGAGTGTGAGTGAGTATAAATGTTTGAGTGACAGAAAGGGGGTACATATGTGATATTGTATGTACCTGTTTGTGAGTGTGTATTTTTGTGTGTGTAGAGGTGTGAGTCTATTTTTGAGTAAGGGGGTATGAGTGTGTGAGTCGGAGTAAGAGTGGGGACATAGGTGTGACTGTATGTGCGTATATTTGTGAGTATGTATTTCTGTGTGTGGGTGTGGGTGTGTGAGTCTGTTTTTGAGTGTGAGTGAGTATGAATGTGTGAGTGAATGACGGGGTACATAGGTGTGATTGTACGGGCCTATGTTTGTGAGTCCGTATTTCTGTGTGTGTGGGTGTGTAAGAGGGTGCATAAATGTGTGTTTCAGTGAATGCGAGAGAGCGTATTCCCGTGTGTGTTTGTGTTTCTGTGTGTGTGTGATTGCATGTGGTGTTGAGTGTGTGAGTGTGAGTGACAGAGTCAATGTGAGAATTTTGTTTTTGTGAGTTGGCTTGTGTGTTTGTGTGTGTTTGAAAGTGTATGTGAGCGGTGAGTGTGTGTATTTGTGTGATGTGTCTTAGTGGGTTGGCATGTGTGTCTGAGTATGGATTCAAATGCTTTGGAGGGTGTTTGTGTGTGAGTGCGAGACAGAGTAAATGTGTAAACGTGTAGGTGTATGAGCGTGTGAGTTTTGAATGTGTGTGTAAGTGACTGTGCGGGAGTGTAAATGTGAGTGTGCGAGCGTCTGGAATTTTTTTCTCTGTAGGTGTGCATGTGATTGCAAGGGAGTCATGTGTGGGTGAGTGTGAGTGTGAGTTTTGGGGTGTTGGTGGGTGTATGTGAGTGAATGTGTGACTGCATCTGTGTGTACATGTGTATTTGAACATGAATTTCTTTGTTCATGGGTGCGAGAGTTAGTGTGAATGAGTTAGTGTGTGACATTGTGTTTTGGTGTGGGGAGGTGTGTGAGAATGTGCAGGCGTTTGCAAGTGAGTGTGTCAGTGAGTTTGGGATTGAGTGTGCATTGGTACTTGGGTGCGGGAGTGTGAATGATTGTGTGAGGTTGGTTATTGTGTGCATTGGTGTGAGTGTGTGCGTGTGTGTGTATGTGTGTGAGTGCATGCAGTGGGAGATATGTGGGTGAGTATGAGAGTCAGTGAATGAGTGCATTTGTATGTTACTGTGTTGGCTTGGGTGTATTCACATGTCTGCGTATGCACGTGTGTTTTTTAAGTGTGATTGTGTTTTTCTGTGAGTGTGTGAATGTGAGGGTAGGGGTGTGTGTGTTGTCTCCTGTGTGTGTTCGCATGTGTGTTAGTGTTTGTTTATATCTGTGTGTGTTTCTGTGTTTGTACGTGTCTGATTACATTTGAGTGTGAATTTGTAAATATGTGCCTGAATGAGCGTGTGCATCTATGTTTGTGATTGTGGACGTTTGGGTGTGTGTACGTGTACATATCTGAGTGTGTATGGCTGTGAGTGTTTGTGAATGAGTCAGTGTGTGTGTGTATGGGTGTGTACGTGTGTGTGTGTGAGATGGGAACGGGTGTGCCTTTGTGATGTGTGTCAGTGTGTTGCCTCGGGTTTGAGTATCGATTCAATATTGTGGGTGAGTTTGTGGGTGAGTGTGTGTGTGAGAGAGTGTGAATGTCTGCATGTGTATGTTCATGTGTGTAAGTGTGTGTGAGGGTGAGTGTGTGACTTGTGTGGTTATAAGTGTGTAAGGGTGTGTGTGACTGTGTGTTGGCATCTGTGTATGTGTGTTTGTGTTTTCATGTGTATATGCTTGTGAGTGTGTAATTTTGTGTGTGTATAGGTGCGAGTCCATTTTTGAGTACGTATGAATATGTGAGTGAGAGCGAGAGTAGGTACATATGTGTGATTGTATGTGCGTATAGTGTTGAGTGTGTATTTCTGTGTGTGTGTAGGTGTGTGAGCCTATTTTTGAGTGTGAGTGTTTGTGACTTACTGTGTAAGTGTGTATGTTGGTGTGTGAGTGCTTGTGTCCAAGGGTGTATGTATATGAATGTTTTTGTGTAAGGGTTTTTGTGTGGGCTGGTGTGTGATGTGTACAATATTGTGTTTTGCGTTATGTGTCTGTGTGTTGTGTTTGTGTTTGTACTCGTGCATTTGTGTGTACGTGTAGGTTCATATGTGTGTGAGGGTGAATGTGTGTGTGCTTTTGAGTGTGTGTATGGGTGTGTGCAGCTGTGTTGGCATCTGTGTATGTGTGTGTTTACGTTTGTATGTTGTGCATAGGCTTGTGAGTGCGTATTTGTGTGTGTAGGTGTTTGAGATTATTTTTGAGTGTGAGTGAGTATAAATGTGTGAGTGACTGAAAGGGGGTACATATGTGATATGGCATGTACATATGTTTGTGAGGTGAGTGTGTGACTTCTGTGTTTATAAGTGTGTAAAGGTGTGTGTGACTGTGGGCATCGGTGCATGTGTGTTTGTGTTTTCATGTGTATATGCCTGGGAGTGTATATTCTTGTGTGTGTGTATAGGTGTGAGTCTATCTTTGAGTGAGTATGACTGTGTGAGTCAGAGTTAGAGTGGGTAAATTGAGTGATTGTATGTGTGTATATTTGTGAGTGTGTATTTCTGTGTGTGTGTAGGTGTGTGAGTCTACTTTTGAGTGCGAGTGAGTACGAAGGTGTGAGTGAGTGACAGGTGTGCATAATGTGTGATTGTATGTGCGTATATATGTGAGTGTGTATTTCTGTACGTGTGTAATGTGTGACTGTGTGTTGGCATGTGTGCTTGTGTTTTTACGTGTATATGCTTGTGAGTGTGCCTTTTTGTGTGTGTATAGGTGTGAGTCAATTTTTAAGTAAGTGCGTATGACTGTGTGAGTGAGAGTGAGAGTGGGTACCTATGTGTGATTGTATGTGTGTATACTTGTGAGTGCATATTTCTGCGTGTGTGAGTGTGTAAGTGTGGGTGTTTGTATCTGAGTTTGAGGGAATGTGAGAGAGTGTGTCTGTGTTTGTGTGTGTACGTTTGATAGCATGTGTCGGTGAGTGTGTGTCAGTGACAGTCTGCGTGAGAGTTTTATTCGTGGGAGTTGGCTTCTGTGTTTCAGTACGTATTTCAATGTGTGTGAGTTATGTGTGGGTGTGTGTGACTGATGGGTCTTAGTGGGTTGGCTTATGGGTCAGAGTATGAATTCAAGGGTGTGTGTGTGTTTGTGTGTGTGAGTGTGAAAGCATGTGAATGCGTTTGGTGTGAGGGTGGGTGTGTGAGTGTTGGTGTTCATGGGTTTGTATGGGTGTGCATGAGTGTGTGTTGTCATCTGTGCATGTGGGCATTTGTGTTTGTAGGTGTATATGCTTGTGAGTGGGTATTTGTGTGTGGGTAGGTGTTTGAATCTCTTTTTGAGTGTGAGTGAGTATAAATGTTTGAGTGACAGAAAGGGGGTACATATGTGATATTGTATGTACCTGTTTGTGAGTGTGTATTTTTGTGTGTGTAGAGGTGTGAGTCTATTTTTGAGTAAGGGGGTATGAGTGTGTGAGTCGGAGTAAGAGTGGGGACATAGGTGTGACTGTATGTGCGTATATTTGTGAGTATGTATTTCTGTGTGTGGGTGTGGGTGTGTGAGTCTGTTTTTGAGTGTGAGTGAGTATGAATGTGTGAGTGAATGACGGGGTACATAGGTGTGATTGTACGGGCCTATGTTTGTGAGTCCGTATTTCTGTGTGTGTGGGTGTGTAAGAGGGTGCATAAATGTGTGTTTCAGTGAATGCGAGAGAGCGTATTCCCGTGTGTGTTTGTGTTTCTGTGTGTGTGTGATTGCATGTGGTGTTGAGTGTGTGAGTGTGAGTGACAGAGTCAATGTGAGAATTTTGTTTTTGTGAGTTGGCTTGTGTGTTTGTGTGTGTTTGAAAGTGTATGTGAGCGGTGAGTGTGTGTATTTGTGTGATGTGTCTTAGTGGGTTGGCATGTGTGTCTGAGTATGGATTCAAATGCTTTGGAGGGTGTTTGTGTGTGAGTGCGAGACAGAGTAAATGTGTAAACGTGTAGGTGTATGAGCGTGTGAGTTTTGAATGTGTGTGTAAGTGACTGTGCGGGAGTGTAAATGTGAGTGTGCGAGCGTCTGGAATTTTTTTCTCTGTAGGTGTGCATGTGATTGCAAGGGAGTCATGTGTGGGTGAGTGTGAGTGTGAGTTTTGGGGTGTTGGTGGGTGTATGTGAGTGAATGTGTGACTGCATCTGTGTGTACATGTGTATTTGAACATGAATTTCTTTGTTCATGGGTGCGAGAGTTAGTGTGAATGAGTTAGTGTGTGACATTGTGTTTTGGTGTGGGGAGGTGTGTGAGAATGTGCAGGCGTTTGCAAGTGAGTGTGTCAGTGAGTTTGGGATTGAGTGTGCATTGGTACTTGGGTGCGGGAGTGTGAATGATTGTGTGAGGTTGGTTATTGTGTGCATTGGTGTGAGTGTGTGCGTGTGTGTGTATGTGTGTGAGTGCATGCAGTGGGAGATATGTGGGTGAGTATGAGAGTCAGTGAATGAGTGCATTTGTATGTTACTGTGTTGGCTTGGGTGTATTCACATGTCTGCGTATGCACGTGTGTTTTTTAAGTGTGATTGTGTTTTTCTGTGAGTGTGTGAATGTGAGGGTAGGGGTGTGTGTGTTGTCTCCTGTGTGTGTTCGCATGTGTGTTAGTGTTTGTTTATATCTGTGTGTGTTTCTGTGTTTGTACGTGTCTGATTACATTTGAGTGTGAATTTGTAAATATGTGCCTGAATGAGCGTGTGCATCTATGTTTGTGATTGTGGACGTTTGGGTGTGTGTACGTGTACATATCTGAGTGTGTATGGCTGTGAGTGTTTGTGAATGAGTCAGTGTGTGTGTGTATGGGTGTGTACGTGTGTGTGTGTGAGATGGGAATGGGTGTGCGTTTGTGATGTGTGTCAGTGTGTTGCCTCGGGTTTGAGTATCGATTCAATATTGTGGGTGAGTTTGTGGGTGAGTGTGTGTGTGAGAGAGTGTGAATGTCTGCATGTGTATGTTCATGTGTGTAAGTGTGTGTGAGGGTGAGTGTGTGACTTGTGTGGTTATAAGTGTGTAAGGGTGTGTGTGACTGTGTGTTGGCATCTGTGTATGTGTGTTTGTGTTTTCATGTGTATATGCTTGTGAGTGTGTAATTTTGTGTGTGTATAGGTGCGAGTCCATTTTTGAGTACGTATGAATATGTGAGTGAGAGCGAGAGTAGGTACATATGTGTGATTGTATGTGCGTATAGTGTTGAGTGTGTATTTCTGTGTGTGTGTAGGTGTGTGAGCCTATTTTTGAGTGTGAGTGTTTGTGACTTACTGTGTAAGTGTGTATGTTGGTGTGTGAGTGCTTGTGTCCAAGGGTGTATGTATATGAATGTTTTTGTGTAAGGGTTTTTGTGTGTGCTGGTGTGTGATGTGTACAATACTGTGTTTTGCGTTATGTGTCTGTGTGTTGTGTTTGTGTTTGTACTCGTGCATTTGTGTGTACGTGTAGGTTCATATGTGTGTGAGGGTGAATGTGTGTGTGCTTTTGAGTGTGTGTATGGGTGTGTGCAGGTGTGTTGGAATCTGTGTATGTGTGTGATTATGTTTGTATGTGCATAGGCTTGTGAGTGCGTATTTGTGTGTGTAGGTGTTTGAGATTATTTTTGAGTGTGAGTGAGTATAAATGTGTGAGTGACTGAAAGGGGGTACATATGTGATAAGGCATGTACATATGTTTGTGAGGTGAGTGTGTGACTTCTGTGTTTATAAGTGTGTAAAGTGTGTGTGACTGTTGGCATCGGTGCATGTGTGTTTGTGTTTTCATGTGTATATGCCTGGGAGTGTATATTCTTGTGTGTGTATAGGTGTGAGTCTATCTTTGAGTGAGTGAGTATGACTGTGTGAGTCAGAGTTAGAGTGGGTAAATTGTGTGATTGTATGTGTGTATATTTGTGAGTGTGTATTTCTGTGTGTGTGTAGGTGTGTGAGTCTACTTTTGAGTGTGAGTGAGTACGAAGGTGTGAGTGAGTGACAGGTGTGCATAATGTGTGATTGTATGTGCGTATATATGTGAGTGTGTATTTCTGTACGTGTGTAATGTGTGACTGTGTGTTGGCATGTGTGCTTGTGTTTTTACGTGTATATGCTTGTGAGTGTGCCTTTTTGTGTGTGTATAGGTGTGAGTCTATTTTTAAGTAAGTGCGTATGACTGTGTGAGTGAGAGTGAGAGTGGGTACCTATGTGTGATTGTATGTGTGTATACTTGTGAGTGCATATTTCCGCGTGTGTGAGTGTGTAAGTGTGGGTGTTTGTATCTGAGTTTGAGGGAATGTGAGAGAGTGTGTGTGTTTGTGTGTGTACGTTTGATAGCATGTGTCGGTGAGTGTGTGTCAGTGACAGTCTGCGTGAGAGTTTTATTCGTGGGAGTTGGCTTCTGTGTTTCAGTACGTATTTCAATGTGTGTGAGTTATGTGTGGGTGTGTGTGACTGATGGGTCTTAGTGGGTTGGCTTATGGGTAAGAGTATGAATTCAAGGGTGTGTGTGTGTTTGTGTGTGTGAGTGTGAAAGCATGTGAATGCGTTTGGTGTGAGGGTGGGTGTGTGAGTGTTGGTGTTCATGGGTTTGTATGGGTGTGCATGAGTGTGTGTTGTCATCTGTGCATGTGGGCATTTGTGTTTGTAGGTGTATATGCTTGTGAGTGGGTATTTGTGTGTGTGTAGGTGTTTGAATCTCTTTTTGAGTGTGAGTGAGTATAAATGTTTGAGTGACGGAAAGGGGGTACATATGTGATATTGTATGTACCTGTTTGTGAGTGTGTATTTTTGTGTGTGTAGACGTGTGAGTCTATTTTTGAGTAAGGGGGTATGAGTGTGTGAGTCGGAGTAAGAGTGGGGACATAGGTGTGACTGTATGTGCGTATATTTGTGAGTATGTATTTCTGTGTGTGTGTGTGTGGGTGTGTGAGTCTGTTTTTGAGTGTGAGTGAGTATGAATGTGTGAGTGAATGACGGGGTGCATATGTGTGATTGTATGGGCACATGTTTGTGAGTCTGTATTTCTGTGTGTGTGGGTGTGTAAGAGGGTGTATAAATGTGTGTTTCAGTGAATGCGAGAGAGCGTATTCCCGTGTGTGTTTGTGTTTCTGTGTGTG
This sequence comes from Castor canadensis, assembly GCF_047511655.1. NCBI lineage: Eukaryota > Metazoa > Chordata > Mammalia > Rodentia > Castoridae > Castor > Castor canadensis. The sequence goes on from NC_133386.1 coordinate 85,263,784, forward strand.
TGTGATTGCATGTGGTGTTGAGTGTGTGAGTGTGAGTGACAGAGTCAATGTGAGAATTTTGTTTTTGTGAGTTGGCTTGTGTGTCTGTGTGTGTTTGAATGTGTATGTGAGGGGTGAGTGTGTGTATTTGTGTGATGTGTCTTAGTGGGTTGGCATGTGTGTCTGAGTATGGATTCAAATGCTTTGGAGGGTGTTTGTGTGTGAGTGCGAGACAGAGTAAATGTGTAAACGTGTAGGTGTATGAGCGTGTGAGTTTTGAATGTGTGTGTAAGTGACTGTGCGGGAGTGTAAATGTGAGTGTGCGAGCGTCTGGAATTTTTTTCTCTGTAGGTGTGCATGTGATTGCAAGGGAGTCATGTGTGGGTGAGTGTGAGTGTGAGTTTTGGGGTGTTGGTGGGTGTATGTGAGTGAATGTGTGACTGCATCTGTGTGTACATGTGTATTTGAACATGAATTTCTTTGTTCATGGGTGCGAGAGTTAGTGTGAATGAGTTAGTGTGTGACATTGTGTTTTGGTGTGGGGAGGTGTGTGAGAATGTGCAGGCGTTTGCAAGTGAGTGTGTCAGTGAGTTTGGGATTGAGTGGGCGTTGGTGCTTGGGTGCGGGAGTGTGAATGATTGTGTGAGGTTGGTTCTTGTGTGCGTTGGTGTGAGTGTGTGCGTGTGTGTGTGTATGTGTTTGAGTGCATGCAGTGGGAGATATGTGGGTGAGTATGAGAGTCAGTGAATGAGTGCATTTGTATGTTACTGTGTTGGCTTGGGTGTATTCACGTCTGCGTATGCACGTGTGTTTTTTAAGTGTGATTGTGTTTTTCTGTGAGTGTGTGAATGTGAGGGTAGGGGTGTGTGTGTTGTCTCCTGTGTGTGTTCACATGTGTGTTAGTGTTTGTTTATATCTGTGTGTGTTTCTGTGTTTGTACGTGTCTGATTACATTTGAGTGTGAATTTGTAAATATGTGCATGAATGAGCGTGTGCATCTATGTTTGTGATTGTGGACGTTTGGGTGTGTGTACGTGTACATATCTGAGTGTGTATGGCAGTGAGTGTTTGTGAATGAGTCAGTGTGTGTGTGTATGGGTGTGTACGTGTGTGTGTGTGAGATGGGAACGGGTGTGCGTTTGTGATGTGTGTCAGTGTGTTGCCTCGGGTTTGAGTATCGATTCAATATTGTGGGTGAGTTTGTGGGTGAGTGTGTGTGTGAGAGAGTGTGAATGTCTGCATGTGTATGTTCATATGTGTGTAAGTGTGTGTGAGGGTGAGTGTGTGACTTGTGTGGTTATAAGTGTGTAAGGGTGTGTGTGACTGTGTGTTGGCATCTGTGTATGTGTGTTTGTGTTTTCATGTGTATATGCTTGTGAGTGTGTAATTTTGTGTGTGTATAGGTGCGAGTCCATTTTTGAGTACGTATGAATATGTGAGTGAGAGCGAGAGTAGGTACATATGTGTGATTGTATGTGCGTATAGTGTTGAGTGTGTATTTCTGTGTGTGTGTAGGTGTGTGAGCCTATTTTTGAGTGTGAGTGTTTGTGACTTACTGTGTAAGTGTGTATGTTGGTGTGTGAGTGCTTGTGTCCAAGGGTGTATGTATATGAATGTTTTTGTGTAAGGGTTTTTGTGTGTGCTGGTGTGTGATGTGTACAATAGTGTGTTTTGCGTTATGTGTCTGTGTGTTGTGTTTGTGTTTGTACTCGTGCATTTGTGTGTACGTGTAGGTTCATATGTGTGTGAGGGTGAATGTGTGTGTGCTTTTGAGTGTGTGTATGGGTGTGTGCAGGTGTGTTGGCATCTGTGTATGTGTGTGATTATGTTTGTATGTGCATAGGCTTGTGAGTGCGTATTTGTGTGTGTAGGTGTTTGAGATGATTTTTGAGTGTGAGTGAGTATAAATGTGTGAGTGACTGAAAGGGGGTACATATGTGATATGGCATGTACATATGTTTGTGAGGTGAGTGTGTGACTTCTGTGTTTATAAGTGTGTAAAGTGTGTGTGACTGTTGGCATCGGTGCATGTGTGTTTGTGTTTTCATGTGTATATGCCTGGGAGTGTATATTCTTGTGTGTGTATAGGTGTGAGTCTATCTTTGAGTGAGTGAGTATGACTGTGTGAGTCAGAGTTAGAGTGGGTAAATTGTGTGATTGTATGTGTGTATATTTGTGAGTGTGTATTTCTGTGTGTGTGTAGGTGTGTGAGTCTACTTTTGAGTGCGAGTGAGTACGAAGGTGTGAGTGAGTGACAGGTGTGCATAATGTGTGATTGTATGTGCGTATATATGTGAGTGTGTATTTCTGTACGTGTGTAATGTGTGACTGTGTGTTGGCATGTGTGCTTGTGTTTTGACGTGTATATGCTTGTGAGTGTGCCTTTTTGTGTGTGTATAGGTGTGAGTCAATTTTTAAGTAAGTGCGTATGACTGTGTGAGTGAGAGTGAGAGTGGGTACCTATGTGTGATTGTATGTGTGTATACTTGTGAGTGCATATTTCTGCGTGTGTGAGTGTGTAAGTGTGGGTGTTTGTATCTGAGTTTGAGGGAATGTGAGAGAGTGTGTCTGTGTTTGTGTGTGTACGTTTGATAGCATGTGTCGGTGAGTGTGTGTCAGTGACAGTCTGCGTGAGAGTTTTATTCGTGGGAGTTGGCTTCTGTGTTTCAGTACGTATTTCAATGTGTGTGAGTTATGTGTGGGTGTGTGTGACTGATGGGTCTTAGTGGGTTGGCTTATGGGTCAGAGTATGAATTCAAGGGTGTGTGTGTGTTTGTGTGTGTGAGTGTGAAAGCATGTGAATGCGTTTGGTGTGAGGGTGTGTGTGTGAGTGTTGGTGTTCATGGGTTTGTATGGGTGTGCATGAGTGTGTGTTGTCATCTGTGCATGTGGGCATTTGTGTTTGTAGGTGTATATGCTTGTGAGTGGGTATTTGTGTGTGTGTAGGTGTTTGAATCTCTTTTTGAGTGTGAGTGAGTATAAATGTTTGAGTGACGGAAAGGGGGTACATATGTGATATTGTATGTACCTGTTTGTGAATGTGTATTTTTGTGTGTGTAGAGGTGTGAGTCTATTTTTGAGTAAGGGGGTATGAGTGTGTGAGTCGGAGTAAGAGTGGGGACATAGGTGTGACTGTATGTGCGTATATTTGTGAGTATGTATTTCTGTGTGTGGGTGTGGGTGTGTGAGTCTGTTTTTGAGTGTGAGTGAGTATGAATGTGTGAGTGAATGACGGGGTGCATATGTGTGATTGTATGGGCACATGTTTGTGAGTCTGTATTTCTGTGTGTGTGGGTGTGTAAGAGGGTGTATAAATGTGTGTTTCAGTGAATGCGAGAGAGCGTATTCCCGTGTGTGTTTGTGTTTCTGTGTGTGTGTGATTGCATGTGGTGTTGAGTGTGTGAGTGTGAGTGACAGAGTCAATGTGAGAATTTTGTTTTTGTGAGTTGGCTTGTGTGTCTGTGTGTGTTTGAATGTGTATGTGAGGGGTGAGTGTGTGTATTTGTGTGATGTGTCTTAGTGGGTTGGCATGTGTGTCTGAGTATGGATTCAAATGCTTTGGAGGGTGTTTGTGTGTGAGTGCGAGACAGAGTAAATGTGTAAACGTGTAGGTGTATGAGCGTGTGAGTTTTGAATGTGTGTGTAAGTGACTGTGCGGGAGTGTAAATGTGAGTGTGCGAGCGTCTGGAATTTTTTTCTCTGTAGGTGTGCATGTGATTGCAAGGGAGTCATGTGTGGGTGAGTGTGAGTGTGAGTTTTGGGGTGTTGGTGGGTGTATGTGAGTGAATGTGTGACTGCATCTGTGTGTACATGTGTATTTGAACATGAATTTCTTTGTTCATGGGTGCGAGAGTTAGTGTGAATGAGTTAGTGTGTGACATTGTGTTTTGGTGTGGGGAGGTGTGTGAGAATGTGCAGGCGTTTGCAAGTGAGTGTGTCAGTGAGTTTGGGATTGAGTGTGCGTTGGTGCTTGGGTGCGGGAGTGTGAATGATTGTGTGAGGTTGGTTCTTGTGTGCGTTGGTGTGAGTGTGTGCGTGTGTGTGTGTATGTGTGTGAGTGCATGCAGTGGGAGATATGTGGGTGAGTATGAGAGTCAGTGAATGAGTGCATTTGTATGTTACTGTGTTGGCTTGGGTGTATTCACATGTCTGCGTATGCACGTGTGTTTTTTAAGTGTGATTGTGTTTTTCTGTGAGTGTGTGAATGTGAGGGTAGGGGTGTGTGTGTTGTCTCCTGTGTGTGTTCACATGTGTGTTAGTGTTTGTTTATATCTGTGTGTGTTTCTGTGTTTGTACGTGTCTGATTACATTTGAGTGTGAATTTGTAAATATGTGCATGAATGAGCGTGTGCATCTATGTTTGTGATTGTGGACGTTTGGGTGTGTGTACGTGTACATATCTGAGTGTGTATGGCAGTGAGTGTTTGTGAATGAGTCAGTGTGTGTGTGTATGGGTGTGTACGTGTGTGTGTGTGAGATGGGAACGGGTGTGCGTTTGTGATGTGTGTCAGTGTGTTGCCTCGGGTTTGAGTATCGATTCAATATTGTGGGTGAGTTTGTGGGTGAGTGTGTGTGTGAGAGAGTGTGAATGTCTGCATGTGTATGTTCATATGTGTGTAAGTGTGTGTGAGGGTGAGTGTGTGACTTGTGTGGTTATAAGTGTGTAAGGGTGTGTGTGACTGTGTGTTGGCATCTGTGTATGTGTGTTTGTGTTTTCATGTGTATATGCTTGTGAGTGTGTAATTTTGTGTGTGTATAGGTGCGAGTCCATTTTTGAGTACGTATGAATATGTGAGTGAGAGCGAGAGTAGGTACATATGTGTGATTGTATGTGCGTATAGTGTTGAGTGTGTATTTCTGTGTGTGTGTAGGTGTGTGAGCCTATTTTTGAGTGTGTGTTTGTGACTTACTGTGTAAGTGTGTATGTTGGTGTGTGAGTGCTTGTGTCCAAGGGTGTATGTATATGACTGTTTTTGTGTAAGGGTTTTTGTGTGTGCTGGTGTGTGATGTGTACAATACTGTGTTTTGCGTTATGTGTCTGTGTGTTGTGTTTGTGTTTGTACTCGTGCATTTGTGTGTACGTGTAGGTTCATATGTGTGTGAGGGTGAATGTGTGTGTGCTTTTGAGTGTGTGTATGGGTGTGTGCAGGTGTGTTGGAATCTGTGTATGTGTGTGATTATGTTTGTATGTGCATAGGCTTGTGAGTGCGTATTTGTGTGTGTAGGTGTTTGAGATTATTTTTGAGTGTGAGTGAGTATAAATGTGTGAGTGACTGAAAGGGGGTACATATGTGATATGGCATGTACATATGTTTGTGAGGTGAGTGTGTGACTTCTGTGTTTATAAGTGTGTAAAGTGTGTGTGACTGTTGGCATCGGTGCATGTGTGTTTGTGTTTTCATGTGTATATGCCTGGGAGTGTATATTCTTGTGTGTGTATAGGTGTGAGTCTATCTTTGAGTGAGTGAGTATGACTGTGTGAGTCAGAGTTAGAGTGGGTAAATTGTGTGATTGTATGTGTGTATATTTGTGAGTGTGTATTTCTGTGTGTGTGTAGGTGTGTGAGTCTACTTTTGAGTGCGAGTGAGTACGAAGGTGTGAGTGAGTGACAGGTGTGCATAATGTGTGATTGTATGTGCGTATATATGTGAGTGTGTATTTCTGTACGTGTGTAATGTGTGACTGTGTGTTGGCATGTGTGCTTGTGTTTTTACGTGTATATGCTTGTGAGTGTGCCTTTTTGTGTGTGTATAGGTGTGAGTCAATTTTTAAGTAAGTGCGTATGACTGTGTGAGTGAGAGTGAGAGTGGGTACCTATGTGTGATTGTATGTGTGTATACTTGTGAGTGCATATTTCTGCGTGTGTGAGTGTGTAAGTGTGGGTGTTTGTATCTGAGTTTGAGGGAATGTGAGAGAGTGTGTCTGTGTTTGTGTGTGTACGTTTGATAGCATGTGTCGGTGAGTGTGTGTCAGTGACAGTCTGCGTGAGAGTTTTATTCGTGGGAGTTGGCTTCTGTGTTTCAGTACGTATTTCAATGTGTGTGAGTTATGTGTGGGTGTGTGTGACTGATGGGTCTTAGTGGGTTGGCTTATGGGTCAGAGTATGAATTCAAGGGTGTGTGTGTGTTTGTGTGTGTGAGTGTGAAAGCATGTGAATGCGTTTGGTGTGAGGGTGGGTGTGTGAGTGTTGGTGTTCATGGGTTTGTATGGGTGTGCATGAGTGTGTGTTGTCATCTGTGCATGTGGGCATTTGTGTTTGTAGGTGTATATGCTTGTGAGTGGGTATTTGTGTGTGGGTAGGTGTTTGAATCTCTTTTTGAGTGTGAGTGAGTATAAATGTTTGAGTGACGGAAAGGGGGTACATATGTGATATTGTATGTACCTGTTTGTGAGTGTGTATTTTTGTGTGTGTAGAGGTGTGAGTCTATTTTTGAGTAAGGGGGTATGAGTGTGTGAGTCGGAGTAAGAGTGGGGACATAGGTGTGACTGTATGTGCGTATATTTGTGAGTATGTATTTCTGTGTGTGGGTGTGGGTGTGTGAGTCTGTTTTTGAGTGTGAGTGAGTATGAATGTGTGAGTGAATGACGGGGTACATAGGTGTGATTGTACGGGCCTATGTTTGTGAGTCCGTATTTCTGTGTGTGTGGGTGTGTAAGAGGGTGCATAAATGTGTGTTTCAGTGAATGCGAGAGAGCGTATTCCCGTGTGTGTTTGTGTTTCTGTGTGTGTGTGATTGCATGTGGTGTTGAGTGTGTGAGTGTGAGTGACAGAGTCAATGTGAGAATTTTGTTTTTGTGAGTTGGCTTGTGTGTTTGTGTGTGTTTGAAAGTGTATGTGAGCGGTGAGTGTGTGTATTTGTGTGATGTGTCTTAGTGGGTTGGCATGTGTGTCTGAGTATGGATTCAAATGCTTTGGAGGGTGTTTGTGTGTGAGTGCGAGACAGAGTAAATGTGTAAACGTGTAGGTGTATGAGCGTGTGAGTTTTGAATGTGTGTGTAAGTGACTGTGCGGGAGTGTAAATGTGAGTGTGCGAGCGTCTGGAATTTTTTCTCTGTAGGTGTGCATGTGATTGCAAGGGAGTCTTGTGTGGGTGAGTGTGAGTTTTGGGGTGTTGGTGGGTGTATGTGAGTGAATGTGTGACTGCATCTGTGTGTACATGTGTATTTGAACATGAATTTCTTTGTTCATGGGTGCGAGAGTTAGTGTGAATGAGTTAGTGTGTGACATTGTGTTTTGGTGTGGGGAGGTGTGTGAGAATGTGCAGGCGTTTGCAAGTGAGTGTGTCAGTGAGTTTGGGATTGAGTGTGCATTGGTACTTGGGTGCGGGAGTGTGAATGATTGTGTGAGGTTGGTTATTGTGTGCATTGGTGTGAGTGTGTGCGTGTGTGTGTATGTGTGTGAGTGCATGCAGTGGGAGATATGTGGGTGAGTATGAGAGTCAGTGAATGAGTGCATTTGTATGTTACTGTGTTGGCTTGGGTGTATTCACATGTCTGCGTATGCACGTGTGTTTTTTAAGTGTGATTGTGTTTTTCTGTGAGTGTGTGAATGTGAGGGTAGGGGTGTGTGTGTTGTCTCCTGTGTGTGTTCGCATGTGTGTTAGTGTTTGTTTATATCTGTGTGTGTTTCTGTGTTTGTACGTGTCTGATTACATTTGAGTGTGAATTTGTAAATATGTGCCTGAATGAGCGTGTGCATCTATGTTTGTGATTGTGGACGTTTGGGTGTGTGTACGTGTACATATCTGAGTGTGTATGGCTGTGAGTGTTTGTGAATGAGTCAGTGTGTGTGTGTATGGGTGTGTACGTGTGTGTGTGTGAGATGGGAACGGGTGTGCGTTTGTGATGTGTGTCAGTGTGTTGCCTCGGGTTTGAGTATCGATTCAATATTGTGGGTGAGTTTGTGGGTGAGTGTGTGTGTGAGAGAGTGTGAATGTCTGCATGTGTATGTTCATGTGTGTAAGTGTGTGTGAGGGTGAGTGTGTGACTTGTGTGGTTATAAGTGTGTAAGGGTGTGTGTGACTGTGTGTTGGCATCTGTGTATGTGTGTTTGTGTTTTCATGTGTATATGCTTGTGAGTATGTAATTTTGTGTGTGTATAGGTGCGAGTCCATTTTTGAGTACGTATGAATATGTGAGTGAGAGCGAGAGTAGGTACATATGTGTGATTGTATGTGCGTATAGTGTTGAGTGTGTATTTCTGTGTGTGTGTAGGTGTGTGAGCCTATTTTTGAGTGTGAGTGTTTGTGACTTACTGTGTAAGTGTGTATGTTGGTGTGTGAGTGCTTGTGTCCAAGGGTGTATGTATATGAATGTTTTTGTGTAAGGGTTTTTGTGTGTGCTGGTGTGTGATGTGTACAATACTGTGTTTTGCGTTATGTGTCTGTGTGTTGTGTTTGTGTTTGTACTCGTGCATTTGTGTGTACGTGTAGGTTCATATGTGTGTGAGGGTGAATGTGTGTGTGCTTTTGAGTGTGTGTATGGGTGTGTGCAGGTGTGTTGGCATCTGTGTATGTGTGTGATTATGTTTGTATGTGCATAGGCTTGTGAGTGCGTATTTGTGTGTGTAGGTGTTTGAGATTATTTTTGAGTGTGAGTGAGTATAAATGTGTGAGTGACTGAAAGGGGGTACATATGTGATAAGGCATGTACATATGTTTGTGAGGTGAGTGTGTGACTTCTGTGTTTATAAGTGTGTAAAGTGTGTGTGACTGTTGGCATCGGTGCATGTGTGTTTGTGTTTTCATGTGTATATGCCTGGGAGTGTATATTCTTGTGTGTGTATAGGTGTGAGTCTATCTTTGAGTGAGTGAGTATGACTGTGTGAGTCAGAGTTAGAGTGGGTAAATTGTGTGATTGTATGTGTGTATATTTGTGAGTGTGTATTTCTGTGTGTGTGTAGGTGTGTGAGTCTACTTTTGAGTGCGAGTGAGTACGAAGGTGTGAGTGAGTGACAGGTGTGCATAATGTGTGATTGTATGTGCGTATATATGTGAGTGTGTATTTCTGTACGTGTGTAATGTGTGACTGTGTGTTGGCATGTGTGCTTGTGTTTTGACGTGTATATGCTTGTGAGTGTGCCTTTTTGTGTGTGTATAGGTGTGAGTCTATTTTTAAGTAAGTGCGTATGACTGTGTGAGTGAGAGTGAGAGTGGGTACCTATGTGTGATTGTATGTGTGTATACTTGTGAGTGCATATTTCCGCGTGTGTGAGTGTGTAAGTGTGGGTGTTTGTATCTGAGTTTGAGGGAATGTGAGAGAGTGTGTCTGTGTTTGTGTGTGTACGTTTGATAGCATGTGTCGGTGAGTGTGTGTCAGTGACAGTCTGCATGAGAGTTTTATTCGTGGGAGTTGGCTTCTGTGTTTCAGTACGTATTTCAATGTGTGTGAGTTATGTGTGGGTGTGTGTGACTGATGGGTCTTAGTGGGTTGGCTTATGGGTCAGAGTATGAATTCAAGGGTGTGTGTGTGTTTGTGTGTGTGAGTGTGAAAGCATGTGAATGCGTTTGGTGTGAGGGTGGGTGTGTGAGTGTTGGTGTTCATGGGTTTGTATGGGTGTGCATGAGTGTGTGTTGTCATCTGTGCATGTGGGCATTTGTGTTTGTAGGTGTATATGCTTGTGAGTGGGTATTTGTGTGTGTGTAGGTGTTTGAATCTCTTTTTGAGTGTGAGTGAGTATAAATGTTTGAGTGACGGAAAGGGGGTACATATGTGATATTGTATGTACCTGTTTGTGAATGTGTATTTTTGTGTGTGTAGAGGTGTGAGTCTATTTTTGAGTAAGGGGGTATGAGTGTGTGAGTCGGAGTAAGAGTGGGGACATAGGTGTGACTGTATGTGCGTATATTTGTGAGTATGTATTTCTGTGTGTGGGTGTGGGTGTGTGAGTCTGTTTTTGAGTGTGAGTGAGTATGAATGTGTGAGTGAATGACGGGGTGCATATGTGTGATTGTATGGGCACATGTTTGTGAGTCTGTATTTCTGTGTGTGTGGGTGTGTAAGAGGGTGTATAAATGTGTGTTTCAGTGAATGCGAGAGAGCGTATTCCCGTGTGTGTTTGTGTTTCTGTGTGTGTGTGATTGCATGTGGTGTTGAGTGTGTGAGTGTGAGTGACAGAGTCAATGTGAGAATTTTGTTTTTGTGAGTTGGCTTGTGTGTCTGTGTGTGTTTGAATGTGTATGTGAGGGGTGAGTGTGTGTATTTGTGTGATGTGTCTTAGTGGGTTGGCATGTGTGTCTGAGTATGGATTCAAATGCTTTGGAGGGTGTTTGTGTGTGAGTGCGAGACAGAGTAAATGTGTAAACGTGTAGGTGTATGAGCGTGTGAGTTTTGAATGTGTGTGTAAGTGACTGTGCGGGAGTGTAAATGTGAGTGTGCGAGCGTCTGTAATTTTTTTCTCTGTAGGTGTGCATGTGATTGCAAGGGAGTCATGTGTGGGTGAGTGTGAGTGTGAGTTTTGGGGTGTTGGTGGGTGTATGTGAGTGAATGTGTGACTGCATCTGTGTGTACATGTGTATTTGAACATGAATTTCTTTGTTCATGGGTGCGAGAGTTAGTGTGAATGAGTTAGTGTGTGACATTGTGTTTTGGTGTGGGGAGGTGTGTGAGAATGTGCAGGCGTTTGCAAGTGAGTGTGTCAGTGAGTTTGGGATTGAGTGGGCGTTGGTGCTTGGGTGCGGGAGTGTGAATGATTGTGTGAGGTTGGTTCTTGTGTGCGTTGGTGTGAGTGTGTGCGTGTGTGTGTGTATGTGTGTGAGTGCATGCAGTGGGAGATATGTGGGTGAGTATGAGAGTCAGTGAATGAGTGCATTTGTATGTTACTGTGTTGGCTTGGGTGTATTCACATGTCTGCGTATGCACGTGTGTTTTTTAAGTGTGATTGTGTTTTTCTGTGAGTGTGTGAATGTGAGGGTAGGGGTGTGTGTGTTGTCTCCTGTGTGTGTTCACATGTGTGTTAGTGTTTGTTTATATCTGTGTGTGTTTCTGTGTTTGTACGTGTCTGATTACATTTGAGTGTGAATTTGTAAATATGTGCATGAATGAGCGTGTGCATCTATGTTTGTGATTGTGGACGTTTGGGTGTGTGTACGTGTACATATCTGAGTGTGTATGGCAGTGAGTGTTTGTGAATGAGTCAGTGTGTGTGTGTATGGGTGTGTACGTGTGTGTGTGTGAGATGGGAACGGGTGTGCGTTTGTGATGTGTGTCAGTGTGTTGCCTCGGGTTTGAGTATCGATTCAATATTGTGGGTGAGTTTGTGGGTGAGTGTGTGTGTGAGAGAGTGTGAATGTCTGCATGTGTATGTTCATATGTGTGTAAGTGTGTGTGAGGGTGAGTGTGTGACTTGTGTGGTTATAAGTGTGTAAGGGTGTGTGTGACTGTGTGTTGGCATCTGTGTATGTGTGTTTGTGTTTTCATGTGTATATGCTTGTGAGTGTGTAATTTTGTGTGTGTATAGGTGCGAGTCCATTTTTGAGTACGTATGAATATGTGAGTGAGAGCGAGAGTAGGTACATATGTGTGATTGTATGTGCGTATAGTGTTGAGTGTGTATTTCTGTGTGTGTGTAGGTGTGTGAGCCTATTTTTGAGTGTGTGTTTGTGACTTACTGTGTAAGTGTGTATGTTGGTGTGTGAGTGCTTGTGTCCAAGGGTGTATGTATGTGACTGTTTTTGTGTAAGGGTTTTTGTGTGTGCTGGTGTGTGATGTGTACAATACTGTGTTTTGCGTTATGTGTCTGTGTGTTGTGTTTGTGTTTGTACTCGTGCATTTGTGTGTACGTGTAGGTTCATATGTGTGTGAGGGTGAATGTGTGTGTGCTTTTGAGTGTGTGTATGGGTGTGTGCAGGTGTGTTGGAATCTGTGTATGTGTGTGATTATGTTTGTATGTGCATAGGCTTGTGAGTGCGTATTTGTGTGTGTAGGTGTTTGAGATTATTTTTGAGTGTGAGTGAGTATAAATGTGTGAGTGACTGAAAGGGGGTACATATGTGATATGGCATGTACATATGTTTGTGAGGTGAGTGTGTGACTTCTGTGTTTATAAGTGTGTAAAGTGTGTGTGACTGTTGGCATCGGTGCATGTGTGTTTGTGTTTTCATGTGTATATGCCTGGGAGTGTATATTCTTGTGTGTGTATAGGTGTGAGTCTATCTTTGAGTGAGTGAGTATGACTGTGTGAGTCAGAGTTAGAGTGGGTAAATTGTGTGATTGTATGTGTGTATATTTGTGAGTGTGTATTTCTGTGTGTGTGTAGGTGTGTGAGTCTACTTTTGAGTGCGAGTGAGTACGAAGGTGTGAGTGAGTGACAGGTGTGCATAATGTGTGATTGTATGTGCGTATATATGTGAGTGTGTATTTCTGTACGTGTGTAATGTGTGACTGTGTGTTGGCATGTGTGCTTGTGTTTTTACGTGTATATGCTTGTGAGTGTGCCTTTTTGTGTGTGTATAGGTGTGAGTCAATTTTTAAGTAAGTGCGTATGACTGTGTGAGTGAGAGTGAGAGTGGGTACCTATGTGTGATTGTATGTGTGTATACTTGTGAGTGCATATTTCTGCGTGTGTGAGTGTGTAAGTGTGGGTGTTTGTATCTGAGTTTGAGGGAATGTGAGAGAGTGTGTCTGTGTTTGTGTGTGTACGTTTGATAGCATGTGTCGGTGAGTGTGTGTCAGTGACAGTCTGCGTGAGAGTTTTATTCGTGGGAGTTGGCTTCTGTGTTTCAGTACGTATTTCAATGTGTGTGAGTTATGTGTGGGTGTGTGTGACTGATGGGTCTTAGTGGGTTGGCTTATGGGTCAGAGTATGAATTCAAGGGTGTGTGTGTGTTTGTGTGTGTGAGTGTGAAAGCATGTGAATGCGTTTGGTGTGAGGGTGGGTGTGTGAGTGTTGGTGTTCATGGGTTTGTATGGGTGTGCATGAGTGTGTGTTGTCATCTGTGCATGTGGGCATTTGTGTTTGTAGGTGTATATGCTTGTGAGTGGGTATTTGTGTGTGGGTAGGTGTTTGAATCTCTTTTTGAGTGTGAGTGAGTATAAATGTTTGAGTGACGGAAAGGGGGTACATATGTGATATTGTATGTACCTGTTTGTGAGTGTGTATTTTTGTGTGTGTAGAGGTGTGAGTCTATTTTTGAGTAAGGGGGTATGAGTGTGTGAGTCGGAGTAAGAGTGGGGACATAGGTGTGACTGTATGTGCGTATATTTGTGAGTATGTATTTCTGTGTGTGGGTGTGGGTGTGTGAGTCTGTTTTTGAGTGTGAGTGAGTATGAATGTGTGAGTGAATGACGGGGTGCATATGTGTGATTGTATGGGCACATGTTTGTGAGTCTGTATTTCTGTGTGTGTGGGTGTGTAAGAGGGTGTATAAATGTGTGTTTCAGTGAATGCGAGAGAGCGTATTCCCGTGTGTGTTTGTGTTTCTGTGTGTGTGTGATTGCATGTGGTGTTGAGTGTGTGAGTGTGAGTGACAGAGTCAATGTGAGAATTTTGTTTTTGTGAGTTGGCTTGTGTGTCTGTGTGTGTTTGAATGTGTATGTGAGGGGTGAGTGTGTGTATTTGTGTGATGTGTCTTAGTGGGTTGGCATGTGTGTCTGAGTATGGATTCAAATGCTTTGGAGGGTGTTTGTGTGTGAGTGCGAGACAGAGTAAATGTGTAAACGTGTAGGTGTATGAGCGTGTGAGTTTTGAATGTGTGTGTAAGTGACTGTGCGGGAGTGTAAATGTGAGTGTGCGAGCGTCTGTAATTTTTTTCTCTGTAGGTGTGCATGTGATTGCAAGGGAGTCATGTGTGGGTGAGTGTGAGTGTGAGTTTTGGGGTGTTGGTGGGTGTATGTGAGTGAATGTGTGACTGCATCTGTGTGTACATGTGTATTTGAACATGAATTTCTTTGTTCATGGGTGCGAGAGTTAGTGTGAATGAGTTAGTGTGTGACATTGTGTTTTGGTGTGGGGAGGTGTGTGAGAATGTGCAGGCGTTTGCAAGTGAGTGTGTCAGTGAGTTTGGGATTGAGTGGGCGTTGGTGCTTGGGTGCGGGAGTGTGAATGATTGTGTGAGGTTGGTTCTTGTGTGCGTTGGTGTGAGTGTGTGCGTGTGTGTGTGTATGTGTGTGAGTGCATGCAGTGGGAGATATGTGGGTGAGTATGAGAGTCAGTGAATGAGTGCATTTGTATGTTACTGTGTTGGCTTGGGTGTATTCACATGTCTGCGTATGCACGTGTGTTTTTTAAGTGTGATTGTGTTTTTCTGTGAGTGTGTGAATGTGAGGGTAGGGGTGTGTGTGTTGTCTCCTGTGTGTGTTCACATGTGTGTTAGTGTTTGTTTATATCTGTGTGTGTTTCTGTGTTTGTACGTGTCTGATTACATTTGAGTGTGAATTTGTAAATATGTGCATGAATGAGCGTGTGCATCTATGTTTGTGATTGTGGACGTTTGGGTGTGTGTACGTGTACATATCTGAGTGTGTATGGCTGTGAGTGTTTGTGAATGAGTCAGTGTGTGTGTGTATGGGTGTGTACGTGTGTGTGTGTGAGATGGGAACGGGTGTGCGTTTGTGATGTGTGTCAGTGTGTTGCCTCGGGTTTGAGTATCGATTCAATATTGTGGGTGATTTTGTGGGTGAGTGTGTGTGTGAGAGAGTGTGAATGTCTGCATGTGTATGTTCATATGTGTGTAAGTGTGTGTGAGGGTGAGTGTGTGACTTGTGTGGTTATAAGTGTGTAAGGGTGTGTGTGACTGTGTGTTGGCATCTGTGTATGTGTGTTTGTGTTTTCATGTGTATATGCTTGTGAGTGTGTAATTTTGTGTGTGTATAGGTGCGAGTCCATTTTTGAGTACGTATGAATATGTGAGTGAGAGCGAGAGTAGGTACATATGTGTGATTGTATGTGCGTATAGTGTTGAGTGTGTATTTCTGTGTGTGTGTAGGTGTGTGAGCCTATTTTTGAGTGTGTGTTTGTGACTTACTGTGTAAGTGTGTATGTTGGTGTGTGAGTGCTTGTGTCCAAGGGTGTATGTATATGAATGTTTTTGTGTAAGGGTTTTTGTGTGTGCTGGTGTGTGATGTGTACAATACTGTGTTTTGCGTTATGTGTCTGTGTGTTGTGTTTGTGTTTGTACTCGTGCATTTGTGTGTACGTGTAGGTTCATATGTGTGTGAGGGTGAATGTGTGTGTGCTTTTGAGTGTGTGTATGGGTGTGTGCAGGTGTGTTGGCATCTGTGTATGTGTGTGATTATGTTTGTATGTGCATAGGCTTGTGAGTGCGTATTTGTGTGTGTAGGTGTTTGAGATTATTTTTGAGTGTGAGTGAGTATAAATGTGTGAGTGACTGAAAGGGGGTACATATGTGATATGGCATGTACATATGTTTGTGAGGTGAGTGTGTGACTTCTGTGTTTATAAGTGTGTAAAGTGTGTGTGACTGTTGGCATCGGTGCATGTGTGTTTGTGTTTTCATGTGTATATGCCTGGGAGTGTATATTCTTGTGTGTGTATAGGTGTGAGTCTATCTTTGAGTGAGTGAGTATGACTGTGTGAGTCAGAGTTAGAGTGGGTAAATTGTGTGATTGTATGTGTGTATATTTGTGAGTGTGTATTTCTGTGTGTGTGTAGGTGTGTGAGTCTACTTTTGAGTGCGAGTGAGTACGAAGGTGTGAGTGAGTGACAGGTGTGCATAATGTGTGATTGTATGTGCGTATATATGTGAGTGTGTATTTCTGTACGTGTGTAATGTGTGACTGTGTGTTGGCATGTGTGCTTGTGTTTTTACGTGTATATGCTTGTGAGTGTGCCTTTTTGTGTGTGTATAGGTGTGAGTCAATTTTTAAGTAAGTGCGTATGACTGTGTGAGTGAGAGTGAGAGTGGGTACCTATGTGTGATTGTATGTGTGTATACTTGTGAGTGCATATTTCTGCGTGTGTGAGTGTGTAAGTGTGGGTGTTTGTATCTGAGTTTGAGGGAATGTGAGAGAGTGTGTCTGTG